>NC_133110.1:26805572-27107262 GCF_022965805.1 Primulina eburnea
TAGCAAACATTATTCGTGATCTTTTTTATTGCAATTATTTTTGGATGAACATCATATTTTAAATTGTAATTTGAAGGTTTATTTCCTATTTAAGAAAATTTTTATTTTTCCGTAAATTTTAAGTATGTTGTTACAAATATGAGCCGAAGTCTTGGATGTACACCATTAGTCCTTTGACGTTACAAAATTTTTATTTTTCCGTAAAGTTTATGCGTTGAGACTGTAGCCTCCGAATTTCTAAAATCCGGAGACTGTACAATGGCGGCGGGATGCGACGCTGGGAAGAATAGTAACGGTCGTGAACTTTCTTTTTCAAAAGGTGGCTTAGAGGTTCATGATCCTCAATCATGAATTTTTTAAATTTATTGATTCTTAATCGATAATTAATCAAGCTAATTATCTCCATAATCATGTTTGATCCTTGATTTTCTTTCTACTTTGGCAAATGGTTTTTGCTTCAATTCATGGTGGTGGCAGTGGGTTTGAAGATATGAAGAGTGCAAATGGTTTTTGCTTCAATTCAAGGTCTACTTTGGCAAATGGTTTTTGCTTGATTAAGTTTGGATTGTTAGATAATCTTATGTTTGGTTCCATTTATAAATTTGAGATTGAGTAATTGTAGGACAATTTCTACTGTTTACCTTGGCAAATGTATCCATGCTTTCAGGGTGGATTAGTTTTATCCGAGTGGACTGAAAAAAGAAATGACCATAATAGCCCTTACCGTGAATAAAAAAATTGCAAGTGGGTGAGTCTATTTCTTCTAAAGAAAATCGCTTAGCGACGGTTTGTAAAAATCCTTCGCAAATAGCAACGATTGTTTTATAAACCGTCGCTAAATGTCAAATTACGACGGTTTTTCAAAAAGATCGGCGACGGTTTCTCAAAACAAGATCGGCGACGGTTTCATGCACTAATAAACCGTCGTTAAATGTCAAATTAGCGACGGTCGGCGATGGTTTCTCAAAAACCGCCGCTATTAGCGACGGGTTTTCAGAAGCCGTCGCTAATTTTCCGGCAGGAAGAAGACAGTTCCCGACCGGCCGCTTGCCGCCGCCGCCACTATCGCCGTCGTGAAAGAGAAGGGCAATTTCGTCTCTTCATCAAAAAATTCAAAATTATCCTGCACTTAAAAATCGTACCAAACTTAATATTATTTTACACCATATATTACAATCCTACCACAATCATTTTCTTTATCATTTACGTACTAATCATTAGTTTATCCTATCCTTCCAACCAAACGTAGCCAAACCCAATTTTACTAGGATTCCAAATCCTATTATCTTTAGGACTCTTTATTTTGTTTCATTTAAATTCTCATGTGATAATATCATTTGTTAAACTCTTGATAATTCATGATAATATCACGTATACACACATATATATATAAAACTTTTTTCTCCATATAAAATATATATTTTTTAATATATCTATACATGCATATCTCATATGCATGAGCATATTAATTTAAATTAAATAACTATTATTTAATTTATTATTTAACAACCATCTAGAATATTTATGAGAATTTTGTATACAATAGTAGTTCAGAACTACTAGTGTTATTATTTAATTAGTAAATTCTAAATTCACCAAATAAATAATTCCGAACTCATTATAGCACCCCGGCTGACGATTCATCTTGGCCGATGTGTCGAGGATATAAATCTTGTTCATATAATGAAAATAAAAAATTTCGAAGATCAAAATTTTAATTTACCAAATTTAGAACTTATCATATATGGCAGTTACCATATTTTGCAGCTATCAGTTTTGTAAACTCTTTTACTAAAACAGGCAGTCTCATTTTCATTCCTCAATTAGCAATTATGCTAACTTCTATTCCTTCCATCTTATGGAATCAGCTCATAAACTCCTTTAAAATCTTCATGTCTGATCTCATTCAAAATATAGTCGTCAAATCTATCTCAACGGGAACACAGAATATGATACTTGTGTAATCTTCAATGATTCAAGGATACAGCTAGCTGTGGGTTCACATCTCCATGTGATTCAAAATAACATTTATTCTTAATCGGGTTTACCCTAGTTAACCTCATTCTTTTCATCAACTTCTTGATCAAGAATGTCAGAACTCATTTTCGATTGCACCCATCGGATCATGGTAAGAGCGTCTAGTAGCATCGCCCAATGATCCCCTAGGTATCACTGATACTCCCTGCAAGAACCTTTAGTCATGGTTAGCGTACGGTACGGTTCCTTCGACACATATATCCGATCGAATCTGCAACCATTGGTATATCGAGAGTTGCATATGAATTCGATAACGATGTGATTTATTTTTGAGTACTAATAGTGGCATGGTACGTGCAACTAGGAAAACACCTTTCCCTAAAACACATTTCTTGCTCTGGCCAGAGACTTCTTGCATAATTAACTCATTAGATCACATAGGATATCTTGACTCGTAGGCGAACAGTGAATCACCAACTACAATGCATTTGCTCCTATGTATTTCTAATATACACCCAACCTCGCCACCCGATGAGCCTCGATGGAATCGGTAAACAGATCAAGTGCATGCTAGTACGTATAGCATCTACATTGTCCTCGATCAAAGGACTAATGATGTACAACCATAACTGTGGACTATTCCACTCGATAAGTGAGAAACACTTGGACTGTTTGAGGGAGGATTGTTTAGTGTATCATCATATGATCACCAATCTGTGTGAATGGACATCTCCATGCCAATGAAACATGGCGTTAATGTCACAGACGCTAGTCTGGAGCTCGAGCGATCTTTATCCTTGTTTTAGGTGGCTGATTTGACTATGAACCTGTTTAGAATATACGGTACACTTCCTAATGAGTTTTGTTGTAACGAACCGTACTTTTTAAACTACTTGGAATTTGCGGAAACATATAAATTTTCTTAAATATAAAATAAACTTTCGAATTTGCAATACGATGTCCTGCTCATCTAAAAACATTCGCCATAAACAACCATATAAAATTATTTGCAATAAAAGATCACCAATAAAATTTGCTAAAGAAAATACTTGTTTAAGACATCGTAAACAAACATGAAATCAGAGTATTTAAAACTTTCATAATTTCTAAAAAAAAAAAGACAAGGGCGGTCCTCGGGTCTAGCTTCCTGCTCAGTCAAAGTTAGATCCTTGGTCCCCACCCCTAGTCTCCTCGACATCCTCCTCACCTGCATCGATCAAGTCTAGTGAGTCTAAAGACTTAACACGTATAAACTGGAAGTAGCAAGTAATACGTAATAAAACCACATGCATCTTTAAAATAAAACATACGTACTTGAACTTTAACATGCGTACAAAAACTTGAACTTACATACATAACATTGACGTGCCATAACGTGAAACTTTTTTCAAACATACTTGCATACTTGTACATACATAAACTTCATCATTTTGCGTAGAGGCATGTTTCAAAGCAAGTGACTCATACATAAATACGCCTAATTAGACTAATCCACAGTACTGAGCTGACAGGAAAGATCCACTGTCACATACATGAGATCCCCATTCATGATTTAACGGGTGGATTTTTAAAGGCCCGTATTTCGTACTTGAAAATTTGCGGAATTATTTAAAATTTTCCTTTAAAAATAAATAACTTGCCTCATTCATAAAATAAACTGATAAAAATTTTTAATGTTAAAATAGCAGCGGAAAAAAATACTGTTTCAAAACCACAAATTAAAATATTTTCAACGTGACAAAAATGAGTTTGAGCATAAAATGATAAATAATCTGAAGCATGAGGTCCTCGGGTTCCTACTACTGCCGACCCAAGCTAGCTCACTAGTCCCCGCCCTCAGTCTCGACCTCATCAGTACCTACAACAATCAAGTCTAGTGAGCCTAAAGAATCAACATGCATGTATCATGGATAACAAGTAAATATATCATAAAATTTGGAGTAACCTAAAAATATCATATCGTAAAGCGTAACGTGAAAATCGTGTCATGGATAATTATAAATACGTGCATATCTGAAAAATCATACGTAAAATGTTTGCTCGATAGAGCCCTGTCATAAAATAGCATATCATAATTTTCTGTTGAGATAATGTTCTACGCAAGTAGCCCATAACAAAACATAACATAACATGCACATCTGATCAGACTAAACCACAGTATACTGGGAGGTAGAGATCATCACAGCCCTTGGACTGGATATCCGTACCCATACATAAACATAAACCGGTCGTAGGTCACCGGGTGAAGCAATCCCATAAGCGTAATCCCATAAGCGTGAGGTGGCCACAAGACATATCGCATATATCTCAAAAATAAACATTTTATATTTATGCACGTAATATAATTAAAAATCCTGTTTTATTTTACCAAACGGGTTGGATCGTTCCCAGGCTCGCTGCGACCTAATTCTAACATGAGAAGCATGAAAATAAACTTAACTTGACCAACACTTCAAAATCGAACTAAAAATGAGACAATTACGCCCAACAACTTAGTATTTAACCATGACTCCTTACCAATCCGAACCAACATCGAACCATCATTTAGTAGCAGTAAAGATCCCATCGGTTCCCACTGCCTGAGCCACTTGGCCTCTACCCTGTCCTCTACCTTGGCTTGTACCTTGCATACGTAGCAACTGTTGGATCTGCTCACTATGGACCTTGGCTTGCTCTTTCAACAACTTGCCGAACTCATGGACAACTCTAGAGGAAGAACTATCCTCACCCTCTACGGCTTTCCTCTTAGGAGGCATAACTCCTACAATGTGCTCACACAAAACAAATCAATAGATAACAATGAATAGATGTAGAAGAAGACATACCCGGACAGTTGAAAGTAGACGAAGTCATATGCATTGGTCCGAAGAACGGTGCTCTGATACCACTAAATGTGACACCTCTGACCCGTTTAAATAAAATAGCAGCGGAATTTAAAATTTTTCTTTAAAATGGAAGAAGGATTCAAAATACATTTCATAAATAATCAAAAGTATACACATGATCAATAAAATGATACAACAAAAGCAAAATATCATTCTTGTGATCATGTCCAAAATGCTTGCAAAAATAATCTTCTTCCTTCCATCTTGGTATGCATATGACTCCGGCCCACAATCAACGTCCTGGCCCGTCGCTCTTATCTGCATCACATGAAATAACTGAAATGAGTATAAAACTCAGCAAGTGGAACTCTTACATAGCAATGATACATAGCATCCTCTGAAAATCATAACTTTGAAAACATTAAATACCATCAACTCTGAAATATAAATATCATAGCATGAATAACAATAAGATGTTATTTCTCTTTTCTCTGTTGGATTGATATCTATATAGTATCTCTGTCTCTGTACCTATATCCCATCGATATTGATCGATAACTCTGAGGGATATAAGCCTATGGTCGTTGATCAACTAATTGCACGCAATCTCTGACTATGTATCTATCAATCCATAAATCATTTGAACTCTCTCTTTGGCATTTTATCAAACACTTTGAAGACTCTATTATCTTGTATTTCCTTTTTCACAATTGAGACATAAAATGCCTCCAATATATATAACAAGTGTATCAATACATAATCATGAATCAAATGAAGGGAATAGCACATTAAAACCATTGAAACACCATACATATAATATCATGTGAGCACAAGGAATGAAATTCCACTTACAACCACTTGGAACACTTGGTTTTAAACCTTGGTTGAATTCATACAACAATAAACCATAAATTGTACCATCAACATCTCAATAATCATAAACCCATATCAATTAATCCATAAAACCAATACCATCAGCAAACCCATAACATCTCTCACACCAAAACCAAAGAAAAACTATACCAAAATGCTTACCTTAGCTCCTAGAATCCAAGAGAACCTTGCTCTCACAACAATAATCCAACTAGGAGCTTGAATCAAAGGCACAAAATGAAGGAAATGTAGAACCCTAGCTTCAAGGAGAGAAAAATCGAGAATGAGGGGAAAAGAAATGAGAGAAATGCACCAACTCATGCTTTATAATCACTTAAAATCGAAAAACACGCTTTTACTGTTCACGCACCGGGGGTGCGCTCCAACATACACCGCGGGTGCGCTATGCCTTCCGCATTCCAACCAAAAATCAGAAAAAGTCGACCGCGGGTCCGCTCTTGTTTCGGCCAATACACCGCAGGTGCGCTACACACAGCACCGCGGGTGCGCTGAGGCTACGGGAAAACAACCAAAATTCTGGAGCATGAGACCGCGGGTGCGGTGCCTTCCTTGACTGTGGGTGCGGTCCCCTCTGCATCCAACAACCAACTCTACGCAACAAAGATCGAATCGAAACGCTGATACAAAACAACTACACATCAACTAATATCAACAACACCACAAAACAATAATAACCAACTATACCATAACCTAAAAACACAACTCTAAACATCTAAACCAATAATCCATAAACATACGAAAACTTAAACCGTACCGTTCACCAGGCTTGGCTATTACAACGAAGTTCTCTTTTTCTTACTTGTTTTCTCTCCTCTTCTTCTCTTGCTCCTCACGATTTTTTTCTACTGATTATTCTCTGAAATTTTCGAAAATGAGGGGGAGGAGAATGGCTAGGAATGAAGGGAAAGTCTACTAATTAAATGGGATAGAATAGCAAGATAAAAATCTTTCTATCCTAGAGTTTGAGAGATAAGGAAATGAGGTGTGTTATCAAGGGATTTGAGGGTGATTTGATGGGATGTGGCCGATTTCTTCTCGTAAAATAAGGGTAAGTGTAAGGCTCGAGAATTATCCGTTGTTATCGATGTGAGACTTGAAACCATGAGAATGCATGATATTTAGAGTGGAATTTTTGAAGCATGGCCGAAGCCACACCGCCCCCGCGGTGCTAAGACTACCGGACCCGCGGTGTAGGTGACAGAAATTGGTGAATTTGTGCGAACAGACACCGCACCTGCGGTGTTAGCAAGACCGCACCCGCGGTGTGAGACCGCACCCGCGGTCATGTAAGGACCGCACCCGCGGTCATTGAATTTCAGGAAATAAAATGTCGCCGTGAACACAGCGCACCCGCGCTCCTGAGTTACCGCACCCGCGGTCTGCATGCGAGATTGCCACTTTTGAATTTCGTGTTGACACATGGCATGCTATATAAATACCTTGCATTGACACTTCATTCTTTCATTTCCCATCAGCAGAACCGAGAGCACCTTGGGAGGAAAACTTCATGTCCTTTGATCTTGAGGTCGAGATTTTAAATGATCTTTTGTTCTGATTTTAATTCCGAGTGTAGATTCATGATCCTTGCAACGAGGGCTAGCTAAGGATGTAAGTTTCGATTATTTTCAGCATGGTTCTAAATCTATGTATTGGGGAAATTATGATTTTGTTAGAAATATGTGTTCTTGGTATACCGAGCATCGTATATTTGTTATCAGATCGATTTTCGGACACCGTATATGAGCCTTGCGAATTTCCAGCATGTATATCGATATTAATTGGAAGAATTGAGCATGATATATTGTGTTTTGATGAGTATATTATGAAGATTATGAGTTGTGGCTATTGTATATATTGTTTTGTTGAGATTGAGTTGACCGGTACCGAGAATTACACCGTTACGCCGTCAAATTGTATTGAAACCGATTTCAGCTATGTTTATTGAGTTGTTTGAGATGTATATTGATAGAGTGCACCTTGACTATGCCATTTCAGATTTGTATTGGCTATTGTGAACTCGAGACTTCGACGACGACACCGACGATTCGGCAAGAAAGGTATAATTCATGTGGTCACGGGATTGCACAACTCGATTCAGATTTGATACGAGTTTCCCTAAATCACATACTAGATTGTTATTACATTTGATTATGTAATGCCTTGTTTATTGATTTATATTCGAGTCCTGAGATAGGAGAGATTGGCAGACTTGCCAAAACTAGACGTTTCGGTGTATCGACGCATAGGAGCAGATTTGCTATATGTGTAGACCCTCGATACAGAGTTGACCGAAGTCTAGGAATAAGACGTACCGTTGCCCCGAGTGGTTGGGTAGGTAACAGACCGTCTTATTCACACCGGGATCCCTAGATTAGAAATGAGTCGAGTCAAGATTTAAATGTTGAATACAGATTTGTATTCTTCTACATGTTTAGATTTTATTCAGGTTACTTGATATAGTCTATGCTTTTGTACATGATTATGACATTGCATGCATCCATGTTTTATACTGGGATATGTTCTCACCGGAGTTATCCGGCTGTTGTCGTGTCTGTATGTGTGCATGGCAACAGGTGGGGCAGGATCAGGGTCACGACGAGGAAGAGAGAGTGGATAGCGTGGAGATCTCGGGCGTGGAGGATTCCTAGTGTTTCCTACTGGACTTGTAGCACTTATGTTTGTAGTTGTTATTGAACACTAGTGTATGTTTGTACGCACAGACTTGTATGTACATTACGTTGTTTAATTTCTATTGAGACATGTGATGATTTCGTTAATACATTTAAATTAATGTTAAAAGCAAAATTTTGACCCACATTTTCGAACAAAGATCCAATTAAATCCCAAAAGAATAGAGTTAGAGCCCGGGTCCCCACAACAGGTGGTATCAGAGCCGTAGGTTCTGTAGACTGAGATAGAATAGAATGAGCGGGGTAGATCGAGTCATCTTCCTTGCTTTTGAGATGCTAGCATGGTTTATTGCTTTCCCTATTATATGTTGTGTTGTATTATCTGAATTGATTTACAGCATTTCAAGCCCGAATCAGAACCGATTCTCGATCAGAGTCTATGATCAGAGGAGGGCTGAGACAGATGATTTTGGTTGTGTACTAATCAGTTTGATAATCAGATTTATGGCGCCTAGACGAGTGCCACAGCCAGAGCAGGGTAGCACGTCCGGTGCACAGATGGATGTTACCGCTACGCCGATGGAGACCTTATTGAAGAGATTTCAGTCTTTTCATCCGCCTACCCTGAAGGGCACAGAGAGTGCAGTAGAGTGCGAGAGCTGGCTTGATGATATCGAGATGTTGTTTGAATCGTTGGCCTATACCGATGAGCGACGTGTGAAACTGATAGGGCATCAAATGCAGGAGGTTGCCAAGAGCTGGTGGTTGACTACGAAGAGAGCCTTGGAGCACCGAGGCATTGACATTACGTGGAAAGTCTTCAAAGATGAGTTCTATCAGCGCTTCTTCCCCGTCTGCTACCGGAAAGATAAGGGAGCTGAATTTGCGAATCTGAGACAGGGACAGTGGAACATCGAGGAGTATGTTGCTAAATTCTCTGCATTGCTACGATTTGCACCGCATGTTGCAGGAAACGACGAGGCAGTGGCCGATCAGTTTATCAACGGATTGAATCCCGATGTCTTTACCCTGGTGAACACGGGCCGGCCTAGTACTTTTTCAGAGGCACTGAACCGAGCGAAGGGAGAAGAGGCTGGCTTGATCAGGCAGCGAGGGGCTTCCTACGGTGTTCAGGGGCAGAGACCGCCACAGCCTACTACCGTACAGTTTCCACCACCTCCTCCTCGTTTTGACAGTGGAGCTAGTGGTAGTGGCAAGAAGGAATTTCTGAAGGCTAAGGGCAGACAGTTTAAGAAATCCGGAAGCAGTTCATCGAGTTCGAGTGGATCTCGACAGAAAGGTCAGGGGTCAGATTACAGTGGCGCATACTGTGGTTCGTGCGGAGGACGACATGCGACGGAGCAGTGTCAAGGAGTTCTGGGACGCTGCAACATCTGTAGGCAACAGGGACATTTCGCCAGAGTTTGTCCCCAGAGAGGTGCACAACGATTCCAGAGCACCAGATCATCAGCACCAGCGCCACAGATGGAGAGACAGGCATCTTCTGTACACTCCTTTCAGCCACCCTCTACACAGACCCAGCAGAGACCAGGAGGTAGTCAGACAGTGAGTCAGCCTCCCAGACAGCAGGCACGTGTTTTTGCCCTGACAGAGGAGCAGGCGCAGGAGGCGCCAGATGACGTCATTGCAGGTAGCTGTTTTCTTTGCGGTTATCCTGCATATGTGTTGATTGACACAGGGGCATCTCATACATTTATATCTGAACATTTTGCATTGAGACATTCATTGCCTGTTGAGTCGTTGTCGACAGTAGTGTCTATAGCTTCTCCGTTGGGGAGTGGTTTGATATCTGTGACTACTGTTAGACACTGTATGCTTCAGTTTGAGGGGCATGAGATTGATCTTGATTGTGTAGTACTTGGTCTAGCTGATTTTGACTGTATAGTTGGTATAGACATGTTAACCAGGTACAGGGCCACGGTAGATTGTTTCCACAAAATTGTCAGATTCAGACCCGAGATGACAGATGAGTGGAAATTCTACGGCAAGGGTTCCAGATCTCGGATTCCCTTAGTATCTGCTCTGACTATGAGTAGACTGCTTCAGAGAGGAGCAGAGGGCTTTCTCGTATATTCAGTAGATTTACTGAAGTCGAGCCCAGCATTGGCAGATTTGCCAGTGGTTTGCGAGTTTGCAGATGTTTTTCCTGATGAGATTCCAGGGTTGCCTCCAGTTCGAGAGGTTGATTTCAGCATTGATCTTGTGCCAGGCAGTGTTCCTATCTCGAGAGCTCCGTATAGGATGGCACCGATAGACCTGAAAGAGTAGAAAGCACAGTTGGAAGATCTGCTGTCCAAAGGATATATCAGACCCAGTGTATCTCCTTGGGGTGCTCCGGTGCTTTTTGTTAGAAAGAAAGATGGTTCGATGCGATTGTGTATTGATTATAGGCAGTTGAACAAGGCGACAGTGAAGAACAAATATCCGTTGCCGTGCATCGACGATTTGTTTGACCAGTTACAGGGATCTTCTGTATACTCGAAGATTGATTTGAGATCGGGGTATCATCAGCTCCGAGTTAGAGACGTTGATATACCGAAGACTGCATTCCGAACCAGGTATGGACACTACGAGTTTGTTGTTATGCCTTTCGGTTTGACGAATGCACCAGCGGTGTTTATGAGTTTGATGAACCGTATTTTCAAGAGCTATTTAGATGAGTTTGTTATTGTTTTCATTGATGATATTTTGGTGTATTCGAAGAGTTTGACTAAGCATGCAGATCACCTGAGGATTGTATTGAAGACTTTGAGAAATGAGCGGTTGTATGCCAAACTGTCCAAGTGTGAATTCTGGCTGAGACAGGTTGTCTTCTTGGGGCACATTATATCGGGAGATGGTATTGCGGTAGATCCGAGTAAAGTTGAGGCTGTGATCAGTTGGCCGAGACCGACTTCTGTGCCTGAGATACGCAGTTTCATGGGTCTAGCCGGGTATTATCGTCGTTTTATCCGAGATTTCTCCAGTATAGCGAAGCCTATCACCCAGTTGACACAGAAGAATATGCCATTTGTGTGGTCCGAAGATTGCGAAGCCAGTTTTGTAGAGCTGAAGAAGAGGCTGACTAGTGCGCTTGTTTTGACGATTCCTGCAGGTACAGGTGAGTTCGTTGTATACTGTGACGCATCTCACAGAGGGTTAGGATGTGTTCTTATGCAGCGAGGGCACGTGATAGCATACGCCTCTAGACAGCTGAATCCGCACGAGACTCGTTATCCGATTCATGATCTTGAATTGGCGGCGATTGTTTTTGCACTTAAGATCTGGCGTCATTATCTGTATGGCGAGAAATTTGAGATCTATTCCGATCATAAGAGCCTGAAATATCTCTTTTCTCAGTCAGAGTTGAACATGAGGCAGCGACGATGGCTTGATCTGCTGAAAGATTTTGATTGCGAGATCAAGTACAATCCAGGAAAGTCGAATGCAGCGGCAGACGCCTTGAGTCGAAAGGTATGTGCTCTTTCTTTGTCGACTATAGGTGTATCGAATTTAGTGGAAGATTGTTGCTTGTCTGTATTGATATTTGATACAGATAGTAGACCGTTGCGACTTGCTGCGATTCAGATTGAGCCAGATCTGATTTTGAGGATCAAAGAAGCGCAGAGGACTGATCCGAGTGTGCAGAAATCGATTGATATGGTCAGAGCTGGACATATCTCAGAATATCAGGTCAGAGATTCCGTTCTATATGTGAATAACCGCTTAGTAGTGCCAGAGATTTCAGATTTGAGACGACAGATCATGTCGGAGGCACACTGTAGCCGGTTCAGCATTCATCCTGGTGGCAGGAAGATGTATAACGACTTGAAGACACAATTCTGGTGGAAGCAGATGAAGACAGACATTGCAGAATTTGTGTCTAAGTGCCTGAATTGCCAGCAGGTGAATGCAGAGAGAAAGAAGCCCGGAGGTTTACTTCAGAATTTGTCTGTTCCTGAATGGAAATGGGACCACATTTCCATGGATTTCGTGACGAAGTTACCTCGATCATCCTGGGGCTGTGATTCGATTTGGGTTATCATTGACAGATGAACCAAATCAGCGTGCTTTATTCCGTACAGAATGACCTATCGACACGATCAGATGGCAGAGTTGTATGTCAGAGAGGTCGTCAGATTACACGGTGTGCCGAAGTCGATCGTATCAGATCGGGATCCACGATTCACTTCTCACTTTTGGCACAGCCTGCAGCAGGCTTTGGGTACGACTTTACACCTGAGCACTGCTTATCATCCTCAGACAGACGGACAGTCAGAGCGGACTATCCAGACTTTAGAGGACATGCTGAGAGCTGTAGTACTAGATTTTGGTACTAGTTGGCAAGATTCATTGCCATTGTGTGAGTTTTCATACAACAACAGCTATCAGACGAGCATAGAGATGGCACCGTTCGAAGCTTTATACGGAAAGAAGTGCAGATCTCCTCTGTACTGGGATGATATTTCTGAGGTACCAGTGTTGGGGCCTGATATGATTCGTGAGATGACAGAGAAAGTGAAGATCATTCAGAAGCGAATGAAGACGGCACAGGATAGGCAAGCGAAATACGCAAATATTAGACGCAGACCGTTAGTATTCGAACAGGGAGACAGAGTATTTCTGAAGATTTCACCTTTCAGAGGCATTGTCAGATTTGGCAAGCGAGGAAAGTTGTCTCCTAGATACGTCGGTCCGTATGAGATTCTTGAGAAGATTGGCGATCGAGCTTACAGACTTGCTCTTCCTCCTTCACTGTCCGGTATACATGATGTTTTTCATGTATCGATGTTGCGCAAATATATGCCGGATGATTCTCATGTCATTCAACCTGACGAAGCCGAGCTAGATCAGACCTTGAGCTATGTTGAAAGACCGATACAGATTCTTGATCGGAAAGAAAAGAAGCTCAGGACAAAGACTATTCCATTAGTGAAGATTCAATGGAGTCGCCATGGCATCGAAGAAGCAACTTGGGAGACAGAGTCTGAGATGAGACAGAGGCATCCCGAGTTATTTTTATGATGTGAGTCTTTCTTCCCGTTTTGACTTTACAATTTTGTATATACTTGCATGATTTATTGTGCATGAGTTCGAGGACGAACTCTTGTCTAAGAGGGGGAGAAATGTAAGGCTCGAGAATTATCCGTTGTCATCGATGTGAGACTTGAAACCATGAGAATGCATGATATTTAGAGTGGAATTTTTGAAGCATGGCCGAAGCCACACCGCCCCCGCGGTGCTAAGACTACCGCACCCGCGGTGTAGGTGACAGAAATTGGTGAATTTGTGCGAACAGACACCGCACCTGCGGTGTTAGCAAGACCGCACCCGCGGTGTGAGACCGCACCCGCGGTCATGTAAGGACCGCACCCGCGGTCATTGAATTTCAGGAAATAAAATGTCGCCGTGAACACAGCGCACCCGCGCTCCTGAGTTACCGCACCCGCGGTCTGCATGCGAGATTGCCACTTTTGAATTTCGTGTTGACACATGGCATGCTATATAAATACCTTGCATTGACACTTCATTCTTTCATTTCCCATCAGCAGAACCGAGAGCACCTTGGGAGGAAAACTTCATGTCCTTTGATCTTGAGGTCGAGATTTTAAATGATCTTGTGTTCTGATTTTAATTCCGAGTGTAGATTCATGATCCTTGCAACGAGGGATAGCTAAGGATGTAAGTTTCGATTATTTTCAGCATGGTTCGAAATCTATGTATTGGGGAAATTATGATTTTGTTAGAAATATGTGTTCTTGGTATACCGAGCATCGTATATTTGTTATCAGATCGATTTTCGGACACCGTATATGAGCCTTGCGAATTTCCAGCATGTATATCGATATTGATTGGAAGAATTGAGCATGTTATATTGTGTTTTGATGAGTATATTATGAAGATTATGAGTTGTGGCTATTGTATATATTGTTTTGTTGAGATTGAGTTGACCGGTACCGAGAATTACACCGTTACGCCGTCAAATTGTATTGAAACCGATTTCAGCTATGTTTATTGAGTTGTTTGAGATGTATATTGATAGAGTGCACCTTGACTATGCCATTTCAGATTTGTATTGGCTATTGTGAACTCGAGACTTCGACGACGACACCGACGATTCGGCAAGAAAGGTATAATTCATGTGGTCACGGGATTGCACAACTCGATTCAGATTTGATACGAGTTTCTCTAAATCACATACTAGATTGTTATTAAATTTGATTATGTAATGCCTTGTTTATTGATTTATATTCGAGTCCTGAGATAGGAGAGATTGGCAGACTTGCCAAAACTAGACGTTTCGGTGTATCGACGCATAGGAGCAGATTTGCTATATGTGTAGACCCTCGATACAGAGTTGACCGAAGTCTAGGAATAAGACGTACCGTTGCCCCGAGTGGTTGGGTAGGTAACAGACCGTCTTATTCACACCGGGATCCCTAGATTAGAAATGAGTCGAGTCAAGATTTAAATGTTGAATACAGATTTGTATTCTTCTACATGTTTAGATTTTATTCAGGTTACTTGATATAGTCTATGCTTTTGTACATGATTATGACATTGCATGCATCCATGTTTTATACTGGGATATGTTCTCACCGGAGTTATCCGGCTGTTGTCGTGTCTGTATGTGTGCATGGCAACAGGTGGGGCAGGATCAGGGTCACGACGAGGAAGAGAGAGTGGATAGCGTGGAGATCTCGGGCGTGGAGGATTCCTAGTGTTTCCTACTGGACTTGTAGCACTTATGTTTGTAGTTGTTATTGAACACTAGTGTATGTTTGTACGCACAGACTTGTATGTACATTACGTTGTTTAATTTCTATTGAGACATGTGATGATTTCGTTAATACATTTAAATTAATGTTAAAAGCAAAATTTTGACCCACATTTTCGAACAAAGATCCAATTAAATCCCAAAAGAATAGAGTTAGAGCCCGGGTCCCCACAACAGGGATATTGCTTAATTATTAATTTTTGTTGATTAAAAGTGAGGGAATTATTCTACCATGAAGGGATAAGGAAAAGAACCAAAGATGGAGAGTTGTCAACTATAACAAATATTTTAAATGTGGTGGCCGAATTTTGGATGGTAATTTTCTTGCATGCATGGCTAATTCTTTAAAATAAATTACTAACATGTTAAGTTACAATTTCTTAAATAAAATAAGCATAGATTAACTTATCTCAATTAGTCACACATTTTAATTTAGGCTTTTAATTAATTATTGGACATAGAAGGCTTATTTACTACTTACCTCTAATTAATTAAATAAATCCTTAAACATTCTTTTACATTAAAATAACTTATTCTTTGACTTAAATTAAGTTTAGGAATATTTTCTTATCATTAAATTTTATCTCAATACTCTAACTCCAGTCCGGCCTAGCTTATTTAACTGAAAAGGTAATAACTAAGCTACTGCGTAAAATAAATAATCATAACTCAACCAATTTAAAGAAAAGAATTTAAATCCTCATGCATAAAAATCATTTTTATTTAAATAATAGTAATTATACATGGCTTATACGTAATCTGATTTATCGGGTTCTACAGGATTGGTCCCTGGTCATGCTTTACCACTTTCCAATCCTGATCTAAACCCTTTCATGCTTTAACGGGGTGGATTGGTGGTCATGATTTACCGCTTTCCAATCCCATACATAATTTGGTCACAAGACACTTAGCATACTTCAAAAAAACTTAAAATATTTTCTTTTGCACGTCGAACATACTTACTTGGCGTTGAGGGATTCGTTGGATCTCTCTTGGGGCCACTGCTGCACATATTAACAAGAGTTCAAGCACTTAATTTCCATATTTAGACATAATAATCGTGCTCACCACCCAAAATGACAATTTTCTTATGACGTTCTAAATCGATCAGGACTTGACCTCCTTTAATCGTTGTACTAAACCATGACATCAACCCCCGAAACAAATCCTAAAATGATGTGTGAACATTTCACAAATCATAGAAGACATGAGCCTAAAATAGTGTTTTAAAAAGTCATGGACGAGCGCCTAGGCGCTAGCTTTGCCGCAGGCCTGCGGCGCCACAAGGGCAGCACCGCGGCGCTAGGCTTACGAAGAACGGGCGCTGCGGCGCTCCCTGGCGAGCGCTGTTGCGCTAATCCTACGCACAACCAACCCAAAATAACACATTTTGATGTAATTTTAAAAGTCACGCTCAAACGACTCGAACTGATGAAACGAGACTCATCTTAAGACGCTCTAACAAGGATTAAACTCAAACAAATGTTCCCAAAACATTGACGCACGACAACTTACTCAACATAACTCATTAACATGAATTTTGATACCAAAATACTTCCTACGACTTATAATGCAACCAAGTGCCTATCCACCCGAGACGAAGCACCAAACATCAACTCCACATCATACTCACAATACTTAACCGCAGCAGCAGTCACCCAACATCCCCAACGAAGCCTGCAACAAATAAACTTCAAGAATACATAAATAACGTAATTTTCAGAAAAAACACAGTTTGAGCAGTCCTACGAAAACTGTCATAACTCACTCAATTTTTATCCAAATAATTAGAATTTTATATCAAATCGAAGGTATCAAAAGGTTCTACGATTTTCATGGGGAAAGTTTTTCCCGAAAAGAGACCAAAAAATCTCAGTATTTAAAATAACAGCAAAAATGAGATTTTCAGATCTAGAAATTTTCAAAATGCGATCTAAACAATTTCTGCACAAACTTTACACATCACACATGTATTTTTACGCATAAAAACAACGCAACACATACTATGACATGATCGACGCAGGAAAAATAGTATATACATGCCTTAGGATGATTAAAAATACCGAAACGGACGATACCGACGCGGGAACGGAGCGATGCTTGATCCAGGACGAACGTGGCACTATTTTCTCGCAACGAAAATGACGAAAACTCGCTGGAAATAATTAGAGGAAGGGGCGGTTGCTGTCCTTGCTAAGAACCCTAGTTTTCTGCTCTCAAAATAATGAAAACTGAATTTAAAATATGTGTGTGTGTTGTGTCGTGTATTTGTGTGTGTGAGTGTGTGCGTGCTTGTGTTTGGTAAATTAGGGAGAGTTAGATTTGCTTGATTATTAATTAGCAACTAATTTAAAATACTAACTCTCCCTTAACTATAATAGAATCTCTAATTAGCAAAATAAAATACATAATGCTAACATTAAAAGTTTTAAAATTCCGAAATCACTTAATAAATAATTAAGCTATAAAATGCTAAAACTTAATAAATTACTTAAAATCCCCATCCTTAACTTAAAATAAAATACCACATTTTAAAATTGCCAAACTCGTCGCCGGTCTCTTTCCTCAATCTCGCATCGAATAATCGCCTGAAACATGAAACTCAAGAAAACATGTAACGTGCATCGCATAAGTATAATTAATTTAAAATAATGCATTTGAATAAATCATGCATCGCTATAAATCATTTTAAACTTAAATTAATAATTTAACAATTAAATAAATGCATGAGTTTTACGTGTACTGAATTTTGGCTCTACATTCATGATTTTACGTTGCAACGCAGACCTCATGGTACCTATTGTATATTTAAGAGCTTTATCTATGCAGCTTGCATGAGTATACAGATAAAGTATAATGTCATAATCGAATAAAATCGTAAAATATTATTAAAATAAAGATTTTTTAAATTAGAATCAATAAAAATCTCATCCACAAGTTGGCTTGCCGGACACCTTCTCTGACAGAGATTGTGTGATTTTTTTAAAAAAATCGTCGACCTCCTCATTTTGCTCTTTGTCCTGAAAATATATATCATCTTGAGTTTCAACGTTGGCTGCAAAAAAAAAAATTATTTTTTTTTTATCAAAAATGGGTACAATTTCTTAAAATTCAGTACATTCGTTTGTATTTGGCAAATCCTGCAATTAAATTTCACTGAACAAAATCATAAATTCGGTTTTATTTAGAAAATCCAATTTGTCGTTTTTATAGTTTATTTCCCTCTAAATGCCCTGAATTTAGTTGACAAATATGTTAATGATTATAATTTGATATTTAATGAAAATTATATTTTAATCATAACTTTTTTTTAAGTAAATAATAAATAAATCATCATTTCAATAATTAAATATGTTCATTCTTTTGTTGCAGTTATTGACGTTTCAAAAAATGTTTTTTCATTCATTGAACACACAAAACAAATGTAATAAGTATTGATATTAATATTTTAATTTTGTAATTAACATTTTATCTTTTGTGACATATTTAAAACAATATTTTTCTACAATATCATATATGTTTTTCGAATTTTCAATATTTTGTATCGAATTTTATAAAAAAAAATTTGCAAGCCCAAAGAGTGTTGAAACATTTTTTTTTTGTGAATCATGGAATATGGAGAAAATTTCAATCTGACAAAAACTGAACATATATTTAGATATACCTACGGGACATCCCAAAAGAAATGTCTCTTCTTTCTTCTTTTTTTTTAATCGAAGTCTGTTGGGGATCGGTGTGGAGTTTAGAGGGGGGTGAATAAATTATTTTCCTTTGATAGTAGTTATTGCAAAGGGCGTTATAATCTTGTTAGAGATTAAAACTATTCTTGTTCGAGTGTAAGTCCAGCAGATCACTAAAGTAAGTGCGGAAACGATCCGATGGAGTAAGGTGAAAAACAACAATAACAGTAGGCAATAAAACAGTATTTGTTTCTGGAAGTTCGAAGATAAAATTTTCTACGTCTCCCCTTCTTCTGTTTGCAGAAGGTATCACTAAAAGACTTTGGATTTACAATACAACTCTTGTACACACCCACTTCAGCAGGGCTTATCTCTTGCCTACTGAAACTCTTAGTAACTAACACAAAGTAACTCAAAATAACGAAGTTCTGGAAAAAACTCTTTTCCAGTTTACAAACTCTTCTACATAATATGATAAACGGTTTCGATTGAAGTGATGAAGAAATAGCAGTACAAAATGATCTTCAAAGATCAGATGTATTATATGAAGCTTGTACTGCTTTTCTGCAGTTTTAAGCTTAGAAGATGAAGATAAGTTCGTGGTCGCTCAATGTATTGTTGGATAGATAAGAATGATCAGCGTTGTTCTCTAAATGGTTTTGTTCCATATATATAGATAACTTGAATCCAACGTCTATAATCACAAACGGCTCTTTTGTCTTCTGATAGAAACAACTTTATTTCCTAAAGAGGATCCTGCAAAAGGCTTTCAACATAGCCAGTCTTGTTTTGTACTAAAACTAGTAAGATGAATTAAATTTTTTCGTACATCAATTAATGTCGCAATAAATGCTTGGTTCTAGATAACAATTAAGATTTGAAGCAACCCGTTAAGAGCTGATCCAGTAGGACTAAGTTCTGCTTCTCTTACACTAAGCCAATGAGTACTCACTAAAGTACTGTTCTGATAGAGCAACTCAAAAGATATTGTTTTGCATAATCTTCTAGTTGGTATTATTACTACTGGTTTAGATACTCATCACCACAACAAAATTAAGCCTAACAATTTCCCCCTTTGCGGTGATGCCAAAACCTGGAAGTTAGTAACTGTTGGAAACAAGATTCTGGAGTTTGACAAAACGTAAATCAATCAATTAACAAAATATGAATCAACTGATGTGCACAAGCATATTCGGCAACTGAAGACATTTGACACAATGATACGAAGTAAAATGATCAGTTGAAAGTGATCAGTTAAAAACAGAATGTCTTAAAAGCTTCTCAACTAAAGACATCTCGGGAAAGACCAAAGGAGACAAACGAATTACAAGAGTGTCGCACCTCGATCACTACAACATAGAACAATGTGTTTCGGCTATTGCATTTAAGACGCCGTATCACAATCAATGAAGAGAACATTGCCCAAGGAATGATGAAGAAGCAATCAACGGATACTAGAATTCAAATGCATAACAAAGTTACCGTTGAAAAAGAAGTATAAATATAACTGAAGAACAGCAGATGAAGCAGTGACAATCATTCAAATCTTAAGCTTGCTGTTACTCTGTCAAAATCTCAGCTCACTCTCATTTGAATTACTCGTAGCAATCAAGGCTACAATCTGAGCTTATTAGCACTCTCTAAAAAGTTGTTAGACTCAATTGTGCAAATATCAGTTACGTACTGAAAACATTGTGTATAACTAAGAGTTTCAGTTTTGGCAGTTGTAAGTCCAAACTGAATTGGGTCTGTACAAGTATTGTATTTGATCAAAGTCTTTTAGTGAATATCCTATCTTTGTGATAGAAGGGGTGACGTAGGAGTAATTAAATTCTCCGAACATCCAGAAACAACTCTTGCATATTTATTTCAGTTTTGTATTCTATCTTTCAGTCAGTTACTTTCCGCAACTACTCCAGTTTAACTGATTGTTGTTGACCAACAAGATTCCGAGTTTCAGTTTGACACTAAACTGAACTCAAATATTCTTAAAGAACAATTTTAAGTGTGAGTGTTTATTCAACCCCCCCTTCTAAACACTCTTAGTGTGATAACCGATCCTATCAAGTGGTATCAGAGCGGTTGAATCTTATTTTTTGAATACTTCTGATCTATAAATCTGTTAGAATGACTTCTTTCAATAAAATTCCTATGTTCTCAAGAGAAGATTTTGATGACTGGAAAATAAGAATGCAGGCTCACTTAGCTGCACAAGATGATGATATGTGGTTTGTCATAACAGACGGACCCATGAAGATTCTGAAAGCAAACACAGCAATAGCTATAACTGAAGGGGCACCACAGAGAATTCAGAAGCACAGAGAATTCAGAAGCCCAGAGAAGAGTGGACGACTGAGGACAAGAGAAAAGCCAACCTTGACAACGTGGCCAAAGATACTCTATACAAAACATTGGATAAAGCAACCTTCAACAAAATAAAGATGTGCAAAACAGCAAAAGAAATATGGGAGAAGTTGATTCAGTTGTATAAAGGAAACGACCAAACTAAAGAAAACAAACTATCTGTTGCTGTCCAGAAATTCGACAATATCAAAATGAAGGTTGGAGAGACAATGAATGAGTATGATGAAAGAGTGAGCAGTATTGTAAATGAATTAAATGCACTCGGAAAAAGTGCATACTAACAAAGAAGTTTCATTGAAAATAATGAGAGGTCTTCCAAAGGAATGGGACGTCAAAACAATGGCTATGAGAGAATCAAAGACCTGAATCAGATCGAAATTCATGAACTGTTCGCTGACTTAAAAGCTTATGAATTTGAATTGCAGAACAGCGAAGGAGAATCATCTACTCCCACAACTACAACTGCCTTAGCAGCTGTCAGAACTGAATCAAACAGTTCAACTGAGAAATCTGCTGATCAATTAAGCAGTGATGCAATGTCATTATTCATCAAAAAGTTCGGGAGGTTCATGAGAAAGAACCAAGGAAACTTTCAGAAGCAATACCAGAAAAACAATCCAAAAGAAGAAACAAATGCTTGCTACAATTGTGGCAAAACAGGTCATTACATTGCAGACTGTCCTAAACCTAAAAAAGACAGTCAAGGATCAACTGGCAGAAGAAAGAAACCATATGATCATAAAAGAAGGCCCAGAGAAGATAAGAAAACCTACAGAAAGAAACACGAAGTTCTACTAGCTGAAGAGAGCAAATCCAGATGGGCCGAAACTGATAGTGATGAATCAGAACCAGAAAGTTCAAATAGCTCAAGTGATGAAGAGGAGTTCAAATGCCTAATGGCAAACATACTGAAGCAGAATCGACAAGTCACCAGGTATTTGATTTTAGTTCAATTGACTTTACAAGAGAAGAACTCATCTTCACATTGCATGATATGGTAAATGAGTACCAGAAACTTGCATCATCATTTGAGGAAATGAAATCAAAGCAAAATGTTCCCATAGACAACAAAACCAAAACTGATGAGTCAGTTGATGTGTTGAGTCTAAGAAGGAAATTGCTGAAATGAAAGAAGAAAGAAAGAAAGATCAGTCACTGATCCAGAAATTGATCCTTGAAAATTCAAAACAGACTGAACTTATTCAATCCTGGAATAAGTCTTCTACTGCATTAAATGAAATGCATAACTCACAAAAATCAGTTTGTGACAAAACTGGTTTAGGATTCAGTAATCAAGGAGAAACGTTTTCAAATGATACACAACCACTGTTGATAGCAAACAAAGGAAAGTACATTCAATTTGTCAGATCAACAGCAGATCAAGAAAAATTTAAGCCTAGCAAAATGAATGAACAATCCATTGAGAATATGTATAAGGGCAAAAGACATGGAGTTGGCTACAGTCCAAAAATCTCTACTGACTCAGTAGGTCAGTCATCAAAAATGTTAGGAAGGAATCGTTCAAATAACTACTCGAGTTATTACAACTCCAAACCAGTTCAGAAAAGATACAGACTAAACAATCAGTCGAACCAAATCAAAATGCATACTGTGTCATCTATACAACACACACCTAACACACAGAAGCCAAGAAGAACAATGTGGAACACAGCTACTGGAAAGACAGTTAGACTAATCCAAGTATGGATTCCAAAGGGACTAATAAATCGTGGACCCAAATAGATATGGGTACCAAATCATATTATGTATGTGCTTGCAGGTAACAGGAACAGATAGAAATTCAATATGGTATTTGAACAGCGGTTGCTCACGACATATGACAGGAGATGCAAATGTGCTATCTCAACTGACCAAATATAGTGGTCCAAACATCAGCTTCGGAGATAATTCCAAAGGTAAAACCGTGGGTAAGGGTAAGATTATCCATGGTAACTTTACTATTAAAGATGTTTTATTGGTAGAAAATCTAAAGTATAACTTGATTAGTATAAGTCAATTATGCGACAATGGATTTCTAGTACAGTTTGATAAAAACTCATGCTCAGTTAAAACATCAACTGATGAAATCATACTATCTGGCAAAAGATGTGGAAACACATATAAAGTCAGTTGGAATGAACAGCCTCATGCACCAGTCTGCTTCATTGCTTCAAATTCATCTCAAAACTGGTTATGGCATAAAAGGTTAAATCATTTGAACTTTAAATCCATTGCTTATCTGAGTAAACATGAACTTGTAACTGGTCTGCCCAAAATAAATTTTTCAAAAGAAAAACTTTGCTCAGCATGTCAATATGGAAACCAAGTACGATCTTCTTTCAAAAACAAGGGCTGTAAATCTTCATCCCGATGCTTGGAACTATTGCACATGGATCTCTTCGGTCCAATTCCAGTCATGAGCTTAGGGGAAATGAAATACACCCTGGTGGTCGTAGATGACTTTTCAAGATTTACTTGGGTTATATTTCTAAAATCCAAAGACCATACGGCTGCACAACTGATTAAACTTTTCAAAAGACTTTTAAATGAAAAATCAGTTGGGATTGATCGAATCAGATCTGATCGAGGAACTGAATTCATCAATCAAACACTTTCAAATTTTCTAAAAAACGCTGGAATCAAGCATGAGCTCTCAGCAGCAAGAACTCCTCAGCAAAACGAAGTAGCTGAGAGAAGAAATCGGACCCTAAAGGAAGCTGCTAGAACAATGCTTGCTGATTCGGGGATTTCTCAAAGATTTTGGGCAGAGGCAGTAAACACTGCATGCTATACTCAGAACAGATCGATGATTAATAAGAATCATATGAAAACACCATATGAGATCTAGCATGGAAGAAAAAGTATAATCACCTATTTTAAAATATTTGGCTGTAAATGCTTCATTCATGATAATGGTAAAAATTATTTAAAGGCATTTGATGCAAAATCTGCAGAAGGAATTTTCCTTGGATATTCATCAGTTAGTATAGCTTATAGAGTCTTTAATAAGAAAACTTTAAATGTTGAAGAATCTGCGCATGTTAATTTTGATGAACATGAACTAACTGACAAGCCAACTGATCAAGTTGAGCTAGCTGATCGATTGACAGATATTAGCTTGGACGATGATGATAGAGATGAAAGTCATAACATTCAAGACATCTTCCAAACACCAGAACCAGATATTCTAGACCAATTAAATGAGCATGAAGTCAATGACAACAATCAGTTATTAAGGGAAACTGATAGCATTCAAATACCAGCTGGTGAGACATCAACTGAAACTGAAAATCGGACTCAGATGCCAACTGAAGAAGTTGCAGATGCAACAAATACAGAATACAGATGGAAAAAATCACATCCACCTCATCTGGTAATAGGAAATCTATCTGATCCTGTAAGAACTCGTAATCAAATGTTAAATTTATTTATTCACTCAGCTTTTGTCTCACAACTGGAACCAAAGAAAACTGATGAAGCTCTTGCTGATCCCAACTGGGTAAATGCTATGCAAGAAGAGCTAAATCAGTTCACTCACAATAACGTCTGGAATTTAGTTCCAAGACCAACTTCAAAAACCATTATAGGTACGAAATGGGTTTACAGGAATAAGCTAAACGAGGATGGCTCAGTTATACGCAACAAAGCAAGACTAGTAGCACAAGGATATAGGCAAGAAGAAGGAATTGACTATGATGAGACGTATGCTCCAGTTGCAAGATTGGAAGCAATCAGGATATTTCTTGCTTTTGCATCCCACAAAAACTTCAAAGTTTATCAGATGGATGTGAAAAGTGTATTTCTAAATGGTCAGTTACAGGAAGAAGTGTATGTCGAACAACCTCCAGGTTTTATTAATCACAAATTTCCTGATCACGTATATTATTTAAACAAAGCATTATATGGTCTTAAACAAGCTCCCAGAGCTTGGTACGAAACTCTCTCAAAATTCCTAACTGATCATGATTTTTCAGTAGGATCAGTTGATAAGACCTTATTCAAATTTACTAAAAATAATCATATCTTGTTAGTTAAAATTTATGTTGATGATATAATTTTTGGGTCAACTAACCCCAAATTGTGTGAAAGGTTTGCTAAGTTAATGCAAGATAAATTTGAAATGAGTATGATGGGTGAACTGACATTCTTTCTTGGACTGCAAGTGAAGCAACTGGAAACTGGTATATTCATTAGTCAAACAAAATATACAAAGGAGCTGCTAAAGAAATTTGGTATGGAATCATGTTCAGCAGCAACAACACCCATGAGCTCATCAGTTAAGCTAGACATTGACGAAGGGGGAATATCAGTAGAAGCGACATTATACAGAGGATTAATAGGCTTATTGCTATACCTAACAGCCAGTCGCCCTGATATTGTCTTTGCTGTCTGTATGTGTGCCAGATTTCAAGCAAACCCTAAGCAATCACATTTCTCATCAGCCAAAAGAATTCTAAGATATCTTAAGGATACACAAAATGTTGGATTATGGTATTCCAAAGACTCCACCTTCAATTTAGTTGGATACTCAGATGCAGATTATGCAGGATGTAAGCTTGATCGCAAAAGTACAAGTGGATCTTGTCAATTCTTAGGAGATAGACTGATCTCTTGGTTCAGCAAGAAACAGACATCTATAGCTACATCAACTACTGAAGCAGAATATCTTGCTGCTGGTAGCTGTTGTGCACAACTGATTTGGATTCAGCAACAACTGAAGGATTATGGAATCAAGTCAACTGAATCGCCCATATTTTGTGATAATACAAGCACGATTGCCATTACTTATAATCCAGTTCTTCACTCAAGGACCAAGCATATAGATGTCAGGCATCACTTTATCAGGGATCATGCATTGAAGAAGGATATTCGACTAGAGTATATTTCAACTGAACAACAAGCAGCTGACATCTTCACAAAACCATTACCCGAGGCTAAGTTCTCTTATTTTAGAAATATACTTGGTTTAATTGATTTGCCTTAGAAATTATTAATTTTGCTTCACTAACAGAATTATATGCAGAAAATAAGAACACAACAAATCAAAAATAACACTTTATTAATCATACCAATGTTTCCAGTTTACAGAACATATCATGGCATAAACTGAATCAAGCCATGCTCTAACCCAATCATTTAATTCATAAATTCGAACTCTAGCAAATGCCCTAGATTTCGAAATCTTATCAACAACATGCCACTCCTTCCACAACAACGCCTCCAAAAGACAATCGTCTTCAACCAAATCTCTAACATGCCTAACTGTTGGAAACTAAATTCTGGAGTTTGACAAAACATAAAATCAACTAATACATGAAAGCATATTCGGCAGCTAAACATTCAACTAAAATCAGTTGACACAAACTGATCAGTTGAGAACTGATCAGTTAAAACATTCAGCCGAAAACATTAAAAGCTTCTCAATTGAAGATACCTCGGGAAAGATCATTCAACAGACAAAAAGACATATAAGACAGCAACTGAATATGGAAAGCCGCACTGCATAGAAAAACGTATTTCGGCTATTGAGATTAATACGCTGTCTTATAATAAATGATGAAGCGGCAATCAAGAACTTTGTCCAAGAAATGATAAGGTGGCAATCAACGGATACGAGAATTTGAAATTACCGTTGAAAGATAAATCTATAAATATGACTAAAGAGCAGTTGACAGATATACGATTGACCAATCTCAAACTTGCCATTACTTTGTCAAAATCTTAGCTCACACTTATTAGATCTATTCGTAGCAATCAAGGCTACACATTGAGCAAACTAGCACTCTGAAATATTGATAATTCGATAAGTGCTAAGTCCAGTTACTTACAGAGATCATTGTATTATACTAAGAGTTTCAGTTCAAGCAATAGATAAGTCCTAACTGAAGTGGGTCTGTACAAGCGTTGTACTCGATCAAAGTCTTTTAGTGAACAACCTATCTTTGTGATAGAAGGGGTGACGTAGGAGTTATTCAATTCTCCGAACATCCAGAAACATATTGTGTTATCTTTACTTCAGCCTTTTATTTCCAGTCAGATATTCTATCTTTCAATCAGTTTATTTTCCGCAACTGCTTATTCAGTTTAACTGATTGATATTGACCGACGGGATACTTAGTTCAGTTTGTAACAAAACTGAACTACCTTTTTCGAAAAACATTTAAATTCTTAGAAGTGTTTATTCAACCCCCGCTTCTAAACACTCCTTAGTCAATAACCGATCCTAACACTAACTTCAAAACGTGCAAGATACTTCAGTGCTCTTGCCTCTTGAGCACGAGTAGGAATAGCACCACTGTCACTAACCCTCTTCAATTCATGAATTTTCTCCCATGTTGTCAACACCTTCTGCAGGACATATCTTTCCATTTTTCTTTTGATATCTGCTAATCGAGGAGCTGATTGTTCAGTCACATGGACATGAGTACTGCTGCATGTATCCGAATCGGACATATTGGAATATTTTGCACTAATACTGCATTACACTCTAATCATTATCATCTTATTTACAGGACAAAGACAGTGGAGAAGCTGAAGAGTCTCAAATCAATTAAAGAGGCTTTCACATATACCGAGGACTATTAAAGTTATCAGTTGTTCACTATCAACTGACACTAGTTTAATTTTCATTAACAACCGATTAAATAATATCAGTTCATAATAAATTTATGATAATTAGTTTCTTAAACAGTTTACTTGTCTACTTATCACAAATATTCTTTGTTTGCTCATAAGTTTGCAACTGATGAATTTTACATAGATCATTATGTGCAGAAATGAAGAAAAATGACGCATCATCAAAATAAACATTTTATTTATCCATAAATTTTGTAGAGAACAACATGTTGATAAGTTTCTTCAACACTAGCTATCCACATCCTCATCCAAACAGCCAAAGCTGAGGAAGAAGTCTTAGAGAAGCTATGAGAAGAAGCAATGCCGTTAAGGATCTCCAGCTCCTTGCGAAGCATCAGCTCATAGAGATGGCCTTCCTTGAAAGCATCCACCTCCACAGAAATATTTAAGTGCTTTCGCACCTCTTTCAGCTGGGCCATCCGCTTGAAAGTGGTAACCCTCCCAGAATTGTACAGCAGCTCCAGCTCCTGTAACTCTTCCCAATAGGGAAGACTGGCATAAAAAACCTTGTCTTCTATGGCAGCTTTTTCAGCCTCAAGCGAAAATGGAGAAACGTTTGAACTGCCTACTCCTTCCATTATTTTTCTGATACTTGTGACTAACTCCTCTACTTTTATTTATAGGTCAAGACGAGGAAAATGAAAAGACACTTCCTTAAATGATGATTACACTACTAAGTCTCAAGATTGTCTTAAATAATCAGCATTACTTTATTTTAACGCATGTGTTTAGGGGGGATGGTGGTTTAAGAGGTTAACTGAGAAGACAGTTGTTAGTGTATTCTCAACTGAAAAGACTCAGCTTCACTAACTGATCGATCAGTTGACAATTTCACTAATCTTCTCATATAAGTTAACTAATTAAATCTATTATATTCCAAATCAAAAAACGTGATTGTCTGCCAAATCATGATGAATTTCAGATTATTACGTGGACACAATTTTAACCGTTCAAAATTGTACACACGCTTACAGCACACGTACACACATTACTTATTCAAAATTTTTCCTGGACTGACACGTGTCCAATAATTCAAACAGTCACAAAAAAAAGTATTTTACCCGCTTTGATTCAGTTCGTCTTCCTTACATTCACGATTATTTTCTATTCTCAAAGCAAATCTATAATTTTTGTCTCTAACAGGAAATCACTCAGCTATCAATGGCAACTCAAATTCCTGCTCATATATTGAATGCACTGGTCATCGATTTTGACTCTGTTCTATCGATTCAAGAAACAGCTATTAAGGATGTATTTCTAAAGCTTGAATCAGCAGGTCTCAGGAAATTCTTAGGACAATCTTCCCAGAAGATATATCTCAAAGAAGTCAACGAATTTTACAGAAAAGGATTTATCACTAATAATGACACTATATATGTGACTATCAACGATCAGTTGTTACGTCCTTCTGAGGAATATTTTGGAGAAATCTTTTCTCTACCAACTGATGGTTATGTGAATTTTTCTGAAGTGAAAACTCAGGACATTGAAGAAATGCAATCCCGACTATCTGCTGATGGACAAAAAATCAAGGTTTCCGATCCAAAGAAGGAACTGAAACCAGAAATTCAGTTGCTAGCTGATATTGTAGCAAAGGGAATATTAGCAAAAGCCGGTTCTTACGCTGCTCTTACACTCGAAAAATTCTAGGTAATGACCTTAATCATGAGTGAAAAGAAAGTAAATTGGAGATGTATTCTGTTTAACATCTTGAAGAATATGCTCAAGTCATCCAAACAATCATGTGGCTTTGCTATCCAGATCAGTTGTCTATTAAAACTGAAAGGTTTAGTAACTGAAAATGTTGAAGTATCATCAAAATTCAAAGTTGTTACTGCCAAAAACGTCTTGGTATCAAGGACCAAACTGGAAGTTGAATCATCACCAGTTAAGAAGGTCAAAACGACAAAAAGAAAACTGATTCTCAGTGAATCAGACATAGAGAAAACTCCTTCACCGAAGCTTGCCAAAAGACCAAGGACTAAAAGAACCAAAACAACAACCAGAATGGAAGTTTTTCAATCAGCTGATCAACAACCTATTCAAGCTATACCCTTGTAGGTACTCTCACCTGATGAACCAGTTATCAAAGCCACAACAACAGCTAAAGTTAAAGCCCCATTAACCCTTGTGAATCACCCTACCATCTTGCCAAGGGCCAGATCTAAAGGCATAATATTAAGAGAACCAGTGCAATCAACACACTCAGGGATGGATCTTCCTCACATCCTTTCAACTGATAAAGGAAAAGGACAGCTAGTTGAAGAATCCCGGCCATCCAATGTGATTCAAACACACATTGATCTTGTTTGGGAACAAGTCAATGGCTTTGCCACATCACAATTAAAATCTTTTGACCGTTGGAAAAGCTTCAGAACAGAAATCTTTGCTAAAGAATTAAAGCATAGATCTCAACTGAAAAAGTTCATCAAATTAGAAGCAATTGTGATGAAAGTAGTCAAAGCTGCTACCATTTCACAAGCATTAGAAAGGCAGAAATACTTCTTTGATCAAATTCGCGCCAAAAAGTTAGCAAAAATGGTAGCACAGCTGAAGTCCAACTACCATCCAACAAGTCCAACCGCATACAATGATAGAGCTGTGTTCACCCAACTGGACGCAGATCTTAGTAGCCTCCAAAGGGAAATAAGATTTTGGGAAGAAGATCAGGAACTGGTTATTCATGAAAAACTTTTCAACTCAAATCCTGGAAAAGATTCATCCTTCTCTACACAGAAAGAACTATTTCCACCACAGTCAACTGAAAACCCAGTTCAGGAAATGCCTCAATCTTCTCAGCAAGAACAACAGTTATACTCTGAAGAAGAACTATCTTTGGCAAACATCGATGAAGTCATTAAAGCCGTTGCATTAGAAGCTCAGTAATACCCAGTTGCTCAGTCAGCTGAACAACTAGAGCAAGATATTAAAATATCATCTGAAGCTCCAACTGAGTCACTCATTGATGAAAAAGTTATATCTGCTCAAACTGAAGACCCAACTGAAGAACCAATCCAAAATTCAGAAAAAGAGATAACTGCATCAGAAAAAACTCAAACTGAAGTACCTGTTCAGTCAGAAATTTCTGCTGAACAAGTTACTCAAACTGACGAACAAGCAAAACCATCAGACCCAGACACTGCTGAATATAAAGAAAGTCAGTTGCTCACTCAATCAAAATAGAAAGAACAAAGTCCAGTTAATCCTCCACAGGAAGCCTCTATGCATGAACCATCCATCTCCATCATTCAGGCAAACAGACCATTCTTTGATCAAATTCAAGAAAAAATTCCAACTCAATCTACGATTGGAACAATGGAAACTAATCTAGCATTAGTTCTTTTTAGCCAACCATCAAAGCATTCAGATACACCCAACCAGCAACCATCAATTCAATCTACAGAAATGGATACTGTTCTTGAAGAAATTCAGAATATACAGTACAACATGCAGCAGATGATAAGTGACATCATGAAAATTCAACACGAACAGCTGACGCATACTGTCAAATTAGATTCTTCGATTGAATTTGACTCAGCAAAATTAAAAAGTCTTCAAGCCAACATGGACTCTCTTAGCAAGACTGTTAAAGAAATGAAGCAAGGGCTAATTGGATCATTATTTACAACTCAGAATATAATCAGTCAGAGAGTTGAGCGACTGGAAACCTCTGTTTCTAATCAAATCACATCGCTACAAACCTCCTTCACAACTGTCACCTCAAGCATCTCAGCAGATGTAAAACTATTATCCATTGACATTCGAAAGTTATCAGACCAAATGGAAATGTTTGACAAAAAGGGGGAAGGACAAAGCAGCTGAAGAAGATCTAATCGAATTACTCTCAGTTTATGTTATCTACAAGGAATCCAGACATTATATTTTCAGTTTCTATGTTATCTACAAGGAATCCAGATATTATATTTTCAGTTTTTATGTTATCTACAAGAAACCCAGTTATTTTATAATTCAGCTGCATAGTCTACAAAGAGCTCAGCTATCCGATCATAAATCACTTGGTTTTGTCAAACACCATAAAGGGGAAAATTGTTGGAAACAAGATTATGGAGTTTGACAAAACGTAAATCAATCAATTAACAAAATATGAATCAACTGATGTGCACAAGCATATTCGGCAACTGAAGACATTTGACACAATGATACGAAGTAAAATGATCAGTTGAAAGTGATCAGTTAAAAACACAATGTCTTAAAAGCTTCTCAACTGAAGACATCTCGGGAAAGACCAAAGGAGACAAACGAATTACAAGAGTGTCGCACCTCGATCACTACAGCATAGAACAATGTGTTTCGGCTATTGCATTTAAGACGCCGTATCACAATCAATGAAGAGAACATTGCCCAAGGAATGATGAAGAAGCAATCAACGGATACTAGAATTCAAATGCATATCAAAGTTACCGTTGAAAAAGAAGTATAAATATAACTAAAGAACAGCAGATGAAGCAGTGACAATCATTCAAATCTTAAGCTTGCTGTTACTCTGTCAAAATCTCAGCTCACTCTCATTTGAATTACTCGTAGCAATCAAGGCTACAATCTGAGCTTATTAGCACTCTCTAAAAAGTTGTTAGACTCAATTGTGCAAATATCAGTTACGTACTGAAAACATTGTGTATAACTAAGAGTTTCAGTTTTGCCAGTTGTAAGTCCAAACTGAAGTGGGTCTGTGCAAGTATTGTATTTGATCAAAGTCTTTTAGTGAATATCCTATCTTTGTGATAGAAGGGGTGACGTAGGAGTAATTAAATTCTCCGAACATCCAGAAACAACTCTTGCATATTTATTTCAGTTTTGTATTCTATCTTTCAGTCAGTTACTTTCCACAACTACTCCAGTTTAACTGATTGTTGTTGACCAACAAGATTTCGAGTTTCAGTTTGACACTAAACTGAACTCAAATATTCTTAAAGAACAATTTTAAGTGTGAGTGTTTATTCAACCCCCCCTTCTAAACACTCTTAGTGTGATAACCGATCCTATCAGTAACCATGAATAATGAAGCAGATTGCAACTAAAACCAGATGATTAAAAAGTAAATAAATAGTTGAAACAGAGTTTTGAGAAACAACAAGAAATTTAGTCATCGGTTCCAATATCTCGGAACAGAGTATCTTCATCCTGAGAATCTTGATTTCTGTTGGATGGTTCTGCTAGATTTTCTTCTGTCCTTCTTGATTGAGCTTCCATCATGCATTCTGTTTCCCCCTTTTTGGCATCAGCGGCCATGACTTGAGCAATTAGGTAATCCATACATTTAGATAGATTCTCGATCCCATTGTTGAGCATTACCAGATATGGTGGAGGATGAGATACTTGTTCACTCATAGTGTTAAGAGATGGAGATTGAGACTCAATCTTGGCATCCATTAACTCTATTGACGTGGAAACTGAGCAAATAATATCGTCATGGTCGTTGAGTCGTTGAAGAATGTCAGTTTGACCGAGCATGATAGCACCTTGACTTCTTGAAACATATTGTCGGAAAACAATTGCCTCAGCACGCATCTTGCTAACAGATTCCATTGTGCGAGATATTTCTTTAGAGACACGGTTTCGGAAAAACTATGCGCCACTTACTTCTGAGGCATGTTCACGCGATATTTGCTTCACCATTTCCTATTGATTGTTGAGATTTCTTTGTAGAGATTCTATCTCAAATTCCATGTTAAAGATTTCTAGTTCCGGAGATGGGGTTCTGGTGACCATACGCTGCTTGATTTCAGCAAGATGGGCAATATGAGCAGCACTGTCAGAAGCAGAGACAACCAATGCAGTAGAGATTGGAAACTATTGAGAAGCAGAATGAGGAATCGTTTCCAGCAGAACAGTAGAACGATCAGGTTCAGCAGAAATTGCTTCTGAAGCAGTAGGAGGAATTCGGGTTGCAATAGTTGCATCAGCAGCAGATGGAGCAGTAGAGAGGCCTTCATCAACAACAGATTGCTCAGTAGCAATGGGTTCAACATTAGGTTGTTCAAAAACAGTAGACGGTTCAGGAGGTGTGCTTTCTATTTGTTGACCGATTTCCATGGATTCCAACTAGTCGGAAGGTTGAATCGGGTCATTCAAGATCGCGGTCATCTCCTCTTGATTTTTATTGGAGAAAATCTCCAAATTTGGCAATGAGGGAGACTGAGCAGCATGCTATTCTTCTTGTGGTTGATCTGCTTGTTCAACTGTTGGGTGAAGAGATTCATCAACTGGAGTTGTATCTGGTGCCACAGAAGTGTCTCGAGTGAGATTTTGAATGACTTCATCTACTGAAGCCAATTCACGAACAGATACAAGAGAGGAAGACTGAGTGGGCATCGTGTGAAATGCAGGACACTGGAAACTATAGCGTTTGTACGAGCTATAGATTGTTCCTCAACTGTCTGAATCTGATGAGGATCTGGAATAAGGCCTACTGAGTACAGTTCAGTCTTTCCAAAATTCTGTTCTTGAGCACTAAGTTGCTCATCCATTATTCTCAGACGTTCTGTCAACACAAGAATCACTTATTGATCGTGAGCAACAGTGGGAATCAGTGCATCAAATTTAGACTTAAGAGTCTTTAATATTGATTCCATCTTTTGACGTTTAATCTGCTCGAAAATGAAGCTGCGACGGCACATCGCTTCAATCACATTCTGTGTCTTTGCAAATTCAAAGACCTTTCTCACATATTTTACCAGCCTTCCAAAAGAACCCGGTGTTTTGAAAAACGTGAGGGGGTAGAAAACCCGAACCTTGTGCCATTCATTAAAGAATTCCATTTCTTCAGTTGCAAAGTTTTCAATTTCTTCTAAATGGAGATCAACACCAATAGAGACAGATGATTTGGCAGTTGAAAGTTTGGTTCTTCAATAAGTTTTCCCTTTCCTTTTCCTGATGAAGAGGCAATCATCACAGGTCGAATAGTAGAAGACCCGGCAGTTGATTCACGAATAAGAATTCCAGACACGGGTCTGAAATTCGAAGAAGTAAATGTTTTTGGAACAGAAACATTAGTAGGTAGTGAGACAGAGGCAGTCGGTCGTGCAGAGGGAACGAATTCTGGGAACACTTGCCTTATCGGAACAGTTTCCAGCTCAGAAAGGGATGATGTCTTCTTGATTTTAAGAACTGTGCGAGCTTTCTTTTTGCTGGGAATGGGTGGCAGAGATGGTTGAACAGGAGCAGCAGACTCCTCGGACATTGTCTTGTCAGAATCAATAGAGATTACTACTTTCTTTCTTTTAATTTTCTTCTGAGGTGCTAGGGCCTCAGCTTGAGCATCTCCCACTTACTTTTTTAGAGCAATAAACTCAGCCACAGTTGGCTTTGATCTTAATGCAAGCACGTTATCAGCATCTGCCAAGGTGACGTACGATGCGTCCGAATCAGAAGTAAGAGAAAAACCAGCATTCTTAAGCATTTGGTTGATCTGCACAGCAAAACCAGATGTAAGGTCCCGGAAATTTAATTCGCGTAACCTAAGTGCATGCAATCTAGGAATTTTTTTTTATTATTATTTTTAATTACATGTTTAATTATTTTGATGCAATTTATGCACAATTCATGCATGATAGGATTTAGTCCCTGAAATTTTAAAAGTACACGCCTTAGGGTTTCTAGGCGCATTTCACGTTCGAACGAGGAGCGGAGATCGGAGAATTTTCAGGAAAATTATTTTATTACACGATTTATTTTTATAAATTAAGTTGAGGTGTTTTAAGGGTATTTTTTTTTAAAATAAGATTTTATTGGGTAGTTTTACCCGTAGGATTTTATTTTTAACGGTACGTAAATTTTATCGAATCGTGGGACGTGTTGAGGTTTCAGCTAATGTTTTCAAAATCTTTTCAACACGAAATATTTTTCGAGAGTGCGTTTGGATTTATTGAGCCTAATTTTAAGCTTTCTAGGCTTAAATTTTTTTAAAACCCTTAATTATCATATTAAAACCCATAATTATTTGATTAACTAAATAATTATTACAAGGAAACCTTCACCCTTCCGTAACCTCTCCCACACCCGATTAATATACATCTGTTTCCCCTTAAGAGCACCCATCAGTTTCAGAAAGAAAATAAACTCCAGCAGAAGGCTCGATCTTGAGCTTGTTTATGCAAAGAAAATTCAACCGGGTTCCTCCACTTCATCCTTGCACTCCAACCATCTTAAGGCACGCTTTGTACCCTCTTTTCTACATCATTCATGTGATATATATCTGCATTGTATGTTTTTGCATGAAATATTCTCGATCTACCAAGAAAATGGAGGATTTTCGGTTTTTGTTCATGGCATGTATTTCTTTTATTTTTTACTCACGATTTCTGGATTGTGGTGTAAAGGGGCTGCTGTAATAGGATGGTAAGGGGTTATACAGATCGTGATTTATGAGGCTTAGGTGCTGGTGTGTGCTGCAGGGTCTAGATCGATGAGTTTTGAGAGAGGGCCAATCGGGTATTGGTGATTTGTGAGAATTGGAGTGCTCGGTCGTGTTCTTTGGCTCTGCTGCGTGATGGATTTCTCCAGCCCTGGACCAGACCTTGATGGGTCTGAGATGGGGGCTGGAATGGCTAAATCAACGCTGGAGTCGAAGGATCAACCAATCGAGCCATGTCGGAAAGGGTAGCCTCGGTAAGGAGTTCGTTGGTGTTCCTCGGACTCTAGCTGTTGAGAGCGTGCATGGTGATGGTCTCTTGGTTCTGATAAGTGCCTTAGAGTCTAGTCTAAGTCCTCGGAAGGCTGGTTCATGGTGGAACGAGGGGTTAGCTTTAGGGCGTGAGATTTTAGGAAGATAAGAGCACATGATGTGGTGAAAGGGGAGAGGACCGAGAGTTCCTGTCACATTCTGGAAATTTCAGCGTGAGTTTGGCAACCTAATGACATTTTATTAGTACCAATTAAGTGTTTTTAAGGTAAGGTAAAAGTTAGGGAAATTTGGGTTAAGTATCGAGTCGATTCGGGTTAAAACCGGGACTCGGTCCAAGTTTTAAAACGAATCGGTTCAGTTGTATTTTTGGCTCGAAATTACGTCTAGGAATATTTTTAAATATGTTTTGGGATATTTTAAGGAGTTTGGTAAGCTTCGGGTCAATTTTACAGGTCCAGGATTAAAACGAGAATTTTCGGGTTTCCAGGGGCAAAATGGTCATTTTGCACCCGGGGTGAGATTTTGGTCTTGGTAGCGCCCTGAGCACAAATTCATGATATTTTAAATGTTTATGTATCATTTTTACGGTTTTTGCGCAAATATGATAAATACGTGGCATGCTTGGTTTAAAGGGAAAGTTGCGTATATGCATGTTTTTATTAAGTGGTGAAAATGATTATATTTTTGAAGGATGAACATTGGTTGTGACTGACGATGTATATGTATAAGATGACATGAGATATGATGAGCTGAGGCCCGGGCTCAGTGGGCGGGTAATGCTGTCGCTGATGTCCCCCGCCGTCGGGTACCACGGTTTTTATAGATGGATCCATCGATAGAGCTGATACGATAGAGCTAATAATACGAAAGTCACAACTAATGAACTGAATTCAATTAAAAGAAAATGTTTAAATTTATGATGACATGATGAGCTGTTTTGACACGTATATGATGATATGCGATGACATGATTGGACACGAGTTGATTTACACGACAAGTTTATGTTACGTTTTTAAAGTTCATGAAAAGTATGTTGACTATGATATTTTTCACTGCTGTGTGTTAGGTATATGTATTTGCTATCAACGGTGCAAGTGTGTTGAGTCTTTCGACTCACTAGGCGTGTGTGATGCAGGTGAGTTCGATGTCGAGGAGACTGGAGGTGCTGGACTCTGAGTCAGGGAACCTGGTGGGCGACACGACCCGAGGACCTATGATTTTCCGCACTTATATGATTTTATGTTTTGGAGAGGAAACGATGATTTTATCAGCTGTTTATATTTTACTGTTGGATGTATTATCTTACTCACTCTTTTTACTCCGTATATTTTATTGGTAATTAATTATGATAACTTTTAAATGATGTTCTTAAGTAGGATAGTATGCATACGATTTATTTAAATGATATTTTAAAATGAGAGTTTTATATATATATATATAAAAGAAAAAAAAATTATTTTCGTATTTTAAAACGAGTAGACGTTTCACCAGAACTCCTTCTGACCACCATTTCCTTCATTATCTTGAACAGAAAACGACTCCAATCCACCTGGTATACAGAAGTGATGGCAACCATCACTTGGACCTTTTCTTTTGTTAGCCGATCAAAAGTACCGGCTTTCACAAGAAGTTCCTTAGCCACAATATCAGCGAGTACTTGGTACTTCATTTTCAGAAGCTTCTTGAAACAAGATAGAGACAATTCTTCTCCAGAAACTTAGAAGTTCAGTAAAGCAGTAGACATTTCTTCCTTTGAAATTCCAGAAAGTTCATTGATTCCTGAGCAAGGGAGAAAGTAGGTTGATCCAAGCACAGCAACATAGATAGAGATAGATGCGTCGCCCTGGGAATACAGGATTTTCCCTTCTTCCATAGTTGCTTTAGCATAAAATTCCAGAAGAGCAGTTTTATATATTACAGCAGGTGCTTCCAAGAAATTTCTGAGTCCCGATTTCCCAATGGTTTGAAACATCTTGAGAAGATTCTCATCCTTGATAGTAAGGACAGATACGAAGTTAACCTGGTAAGCATTCAAGGTATAAGCTGTCACACCCTTACTCTATAATTGCCATAATTACCATAATCAAAATAAGTTTTGAATGATATAACTATAGTATCCAGCAAATCAAACAAGAGGCATCACTTTGACGGTTTATAAAAAATTTGGCATGATGTCCCTATATTTTGTATACACCAAAAACTCAAGCAATACCATTCATACACACTTATAAACATATTTTCATACACAATCATACATTGTATCATCATACATAACATGGAACTTTTTTCAAACCCTGACATAAAATTTACTACAATACATATGCGGAAGCTATACAATAGGATGTCCCGGTTCTTGTCGAGGTAAGGCACGTCACAAGCATCCATTGGCGAACCGGCATCCTACGTCTCTTCACTACCTGATCCTGTAACACATGAGCTACGTGAGTTTATAAAACTCAATAAGTTGGCACTTATAAGTATCAATATGCATCGAAGGAACATACATATCAAGTCGTGATCAATAATGAATCTTAAAAACATGTCATACCGTAGCATATATTCAATGTTCATTTTTGTACTTGAGCCTCATTAGTTGACCTGTACTACCGTGCTTGCTTTATTATATAGCTACTACTGTGTTGGACGTCAGGGATCAACTTTTGGCAACCCCACGCCCCATGAACATATATTGTCCAATAGCTTTGGTGGACTTAAAACCACCCATGATGTCAACAAGCTCTATATCATGAAAAATCAGTCCTTTTCTTTTCATGTTCATGTTCTTGTTCATGACATAGCACCCATCATCAATATTCATGAGTTCCTTTCATATTTAGTACATAAAAATGGAATATGGTGCTATGTTTCATCAATAAACATACTAACAATGTACATATAGCAATAATCAATGGGAAGCATTTGAAATCATAATATTACTCATGTATTACTTCAATAACATGCCAACTTACAGTCCAATCGTACGAATACTTGTTTGAGACGATGTTTCTCGCTCCTATACTATCAAATATACCAATAATTCAGTCACTATTGCATAAACTAGATGAAAATCATTCATTTATTGTCACCTACATGTACTGTAACTAAAAGAGAAGAAAACTTACACCCTTATGAAGTTCTTGTGATGGAGAACTAAGTTCTAGCTTCAAAACTTTGAAAGGAATGAAGAAAGGAGCTGATGGAGAAGTTTTCTAAGTTTTCCTTCGAGTTTTCTATGAAAAAGGGAAGAGGAAACTGATGGATTGGTTTAAAACTTCGAAACTTATCTTCTTATATACTCGGAGAAGCTCGGGCGGTCATAAATTACCGCCCGAGCGCGGTACTTTCTGTCCGAAACCAAAAATCCAGAACCATTGGCGCTCGGGCGGTAATTTCTTACCGCTCGGGCGCTACCTATTCTGCTTCTGCGCACTGCTTCATCAAAGATCTCTCCTGAAACGTCTCTTCCGTTCATAATCTGGAAAAGTGATAAACTAGGAATTGTAGCTCTATGTCTTGGCTTGAATCTCCCACTAGTTTCATGTCATTTGGAGGTCTGAGTAAAACATTATGCCCATTCTCCCAACATGTGTCATTGTAGGAGTGACGATACACACAACCCACTTCGGGGCGCTTTTGGCTTGTCTTCCACAATGATTTGGACAAAACTCAAAATAAGAAAGTTGTAGCATTATATCTTAGCTTTCTAATGGTTAAGGCCTCACACAATTTAGATCAATATTCAAACCATTATGCTAAAACTCGTAACAAATACCACAATTTCGTCTCATTTCCTGCAATCCTATACCAACTTTCATTTCACTACTTCTACCTACACCTCTTACTACCACTATTTTAACACATATTAATTCTCAATACACCATAGACAATATAAAAGTCATGTTGAATCTCAATACTGATAACTCAATCATCACATGAAATCTAATCATCTAAATAACTACATAGTAAACGACATAAACGCATTATTATCATTTGTACGAGTAACCGGGCATTACAATTCTCCCATCCTTCAAAGAATTTCGTCCTCGAAATTTGACGTACCATATAGTTCAGGATATCTCTGTTGGATCTCGTCTTCTCGCTCCCAAGTTGCTTCTTCAATCGCATGATTGCGCCATAATAATTTCACCAAGGGTATTTCTTGCCTCGTAACACTTTTGATTTCATATCGAGGATTTGGACCGGTCGTTCTTCATATGAGAGATTTGATGCAAGCTCTATTGGTTCGTAATGAAGAACGTGAGAAGGATTGGCCAAATACTTTCGTAGCAAGGAAACGTGAAAAAAATTATGAACATTTGACAAGTTCGGTGGTAAAGCAACTCGGTAGCCTCTGTCTCCTATTATTTCCAAGATTTCAAATGGACCGATATATCTTGGACTCAATTTTCCCTTCTTACCAAAATGCAAAATGCCCTTCAATGGTGATATCTTTACAAATACATGGTCACCAACCTGAAATTCCAATCGACGACGTCGCACATCAGCATAGCTTTTCTGTCGACTCTGGGTATTGTGCATTCTTTCTGTGATCTTGGTTACCAATTCAGCTGTCTGTTGTACCAATTCAGGGCCTAATAATTTCCTTTCTCCTACTTCATCCCAATGTACCGGAAAGCGACATTTTCTACTATATAATGCAGTATATGGTGTCATTCCAATACTGGACTGGTAGCTATTGTTATATGTAAACTCAGCCAACGGTATTTTACTGTCCCAACTACCTGTAAAATCAATAGTACATGCCCTCAACATATCTTCTAAGATCTGATTCACTCGTTCTGATTGTCCATCAGTTTGAGGGTGGAATGTTGTGCTGAATGACAATCGAGTTCCCATAGCATGATGCAAGCTTTTCCAAAATGCAGATGTAAATTTAGGATCTCTATCTGATACAATGGACACTGGGATGCCATGAAGCCTCACTATCTCTTTGATGTATTCTTCAGCATATTGATTCATCGTGTATGTGGTCTTCACCAGAAGAAAGTGAGTTGACTTTGTTAGTCGATCCACAATAACCCATATAGCATTGAATCATCTTTGTGTTCTTGGCAAACCAAGGATGAAATCCATCGTGATGTGTTCCCATTTCCACTCAGGAATGGGTAGTGGTTTCAGAAGTCCTGCTGGTCTTTGATGTTCAATTTTGACCTGTTGACAAGTTAGACATTGTGCAACAAATTGAGTAATGTCCCTTTTTATACCTGGCCACCAAAATAATGGTTTCAAATCCTTGTACATTTTTGTGCCTCCTAGATGGATCGAATAGGGAGTAGCATGAGCATCAATAAGAATGTCGGTTCTGATCGTTCCTTGCTTTGGCACACACAATCTCCCTTGATATGTCCATATTCCTTCCCCATCCAATTTAAAGTTCAAATTTCCTTTTTCTTCATTTCGCTGCCTCAATTGTTGTAATTCATTATCTGTGTTTTGTTCGACCTTAATTCTGTCTGCAAGCGTTGGTCGAATCATGAGGGATGATAATTGGATTACAGCCCCTTTTGGAATAACATCAATCTTCAAGTTCTGTAAATCCCATAAAATTTGTTCTTGTATTTGCATTGCAGCAATAGGACTGGACTTTCGACTTAACGCATCCGCAACAACATTGGCTTTACCTGGATGATAATTAATAACACAATCGTAATCCTTCACCAATTCCAACCAACGTCGTTGTCTCATATTCAGTTCTTTTTGCGTGAATAAATATTTCAGACTCTTGTGGTCCGTGTAAATTTCACACCGTTCACCATACAGATAATGGCGCCATATTTTCAACGCAAATACCACTGCTGCCAGTTCTAAATCATGTGTGGATAGTTCTTTTCATATTGTTTCAATTGTCTAGAGGCATAAGCAATCACCTTCCCGTGTTGCATCAAGACTGCTCCTAAACCTTGTTTCGAAGCATCACTGTATACTACAAAATCTCCTGATCCTTCTGGAATAGCAAGGACCGGTGCTGAAGTCAATTTTACCTTTAACTCTTGAAAACTGCGATCACATGCTTCGTCCCATACAAATTTCACATTCTTTCGAGTTAAAGCAGTCAAAGGCAATGCTATCTTAGAAAATCCCGCTATAAACCGACGGTAATAACCAGCTAGACCAAGAAAACTACGTACCTCGGTAACAGTGGCAGGTCACAGCCAGTTATTAACAGCTTCAATCTTACTTGGATCCACTGATATGCCTTCTTTTGAAATGATATGACCCAAGAATGATACTTGTTCAAGCCAAAATTCACATTTCTTCCATTTTGCATATAAATATTTATCTTTCAAAGTTTACAAAACTAATTCCAGATGTTCTCGATGTTCCTCTACAGTTCGTGAGTAAATTAAAATATCATCTATAAACACAATCACGAACTTGTCTAAGAATGGCTTGAAAATTCTGTTCATTAGATCTATAAATGCAGCTGGTGCATTCGTTAGTCCAAATGGCATTACAAGAAATTCATAATGCCCGTACCTGGTTCGGAAGGCAGTCTTTGAAATATCATCTGACTTTACTTTTAATTGATGATAGCCTGATCGTAAATCAATTTTCGAAAAGATAGCAGCTCCTTGTAGTTGATCAAACAAATCATCAATTCTAGGGAGTGGATACTTATTTTTGATTATCACTTTGTTCAACTCCTGATAATCAATGCATAGACGAAGGGTACCGTCTTTCTTCTTCACATATAAAACAGGTGCACCCCAAGGTGAAAAGCTCGGTCTAATAAACTCTTTATCAAGCAACTCCTGTAACTGTTCTTTCAGTTCTTTCATTTCTGTAGGAGCTAATCGATAAGGAGCTTTTGAGATCGGATGAGTTTCTGCCACAACATCAGTTACAAATTCGATCTCTCTATCTAGGGGTAAGCCTGTTACATCATCAGGAAATACTTTTGGAAATTCACAAACAACATCTGTATCTTTTAACTCACGAACAGGTGGATCACTAGTTAACACAGATGCTAAATATCCTTGACACCCCTTCTGTAGTAATTTACAAGCCTTCATACAAGATATTATCAGAAGAGGTAAGGATATACCTGCACTTGCTACGGTGAATGGTTCAGCTCCTACTGGTGCAAACTTGATCATCTTTATGCCACATTCAATAGTAACTCTGTACTTCGAGTGTGACACCCTGACCCGTTACAAATAAAAATACAGCGGAATTTAAAATTTTCTTTAAAATATGGAAGGAGTTTCAAAATACATTTCATAAAAATGTTTACAAAACAAATACATGATCATTCAAATGATATACAAAATACAAAAGAATCATTCTTATGATCATGTCCCAAAATGATACAAAATAATCTTCCTTCCAACGGTGCATGCATATGACCCCTATCCACAGTCAACGTCCAGGGTCACCACTCTGATCTGTATCACATGAATAAACTGGAATGAGAATAAATCTCAGCAAGTGGAACTCTAACATAGCAATGATACATAGTATACTCTGTAAATCATGACTTTGAAATCATAAATACCATCAACTCTGAAACATGAATACTGTAGCAATAACTGTAGCAATAGCATATCAATAGGATAACAATACGATGGTATTTCTCTTTTCTCTGGTTGGATTGATATCAATAGTATCTATGACTGTGGGTGCAAATATCCCATCGATATAAATCGATAACTGTGAGGGATATAAGCCTATAGGCGTTGATCAACTAATTGCATGCAATTCTCTGACTATGATTCAATCAATCCAATAAAACATTTGAACTCTGAATATCATTTAAAGCCGTCGTTTCACAATCTCATAATATCTCTTGCATTCCCTTTTTAACAATAGTGAGACATACAATGCCTCCAATAGATAATCAATGAAATCAATACATAACAATGGATCAATGGAAGGGAATAACACTTTGAAACCTTTAAAACACAATACATATATCATCATGTGAGCAAAAAGGATGAAATTCCACTTACAAACCAATAGAACACCTCCAAACTAACTCTTGGTACACCACCTACAACAATAATCCATAAACAACACCAATATCAACTCTATATCCACAAATACAAGTCAAATAATCCATTAACCAACTCAAACATCAAGCCCAAGTCAACCCTTAACTCAAAACCTTAATAGAATCGCACCAAAAACTTACCTAAGCTTCCTTATACCACGGAGAACGACAATCTCAAGCCGGAATTCCAAATAACTCCAAGAATCAAAGGTAGGAAGCAATTGAAATGGATGAAAACCCTTGGAACTAGAGAGGAAATCTCGAAAAAGAAGATAAGATAAGGTAGAAATGAAGTCAACTCAATCAAAAAGGTACTAAATATCTCGCCCATACTTACACCGCGGGTGCGGTCACACAAGCACCGCGGGTGCGCTAAGCTCACGGCATTCCAACAAAAATCCCATGCACGATCACCGCGGGTGCGGTGCTACAATTACCGCGGGTGCGGTGCTTACACTGCCGCGGGTGCGGTGCTTACACTGCCGCGGGTGCGGTGATGCCACGGCCTTCCAAATCCAAAATGATGAATAGTACACCGCGGGGGCACTCCCCTAAGAGCGCGGGTGCACTCTTGCTTCGACAATGAACAGTACTAAATCAACTAAAATCAATCCGAAATGCTGAAACGAACAATCAACAACATCTAATACCTCAAGATAACATTAACCAACAATACTATAGCCCAAAACACAACTCTAAACATCTAAATCATAACCCAAATAACAAGTAAAGCTTAAACCGTACCGTACACCGGGCTCGGCTATTACAATCTCCCCTCCTTAGAGGAATTTCGTCCGCGAAATTGACGTCACTGCACGAACAACTCAGGATACTTCTCTCTCATCTCATCCTCTGGTTCCCACGTAGCCTCCTCTGTCAAATGGTTCCTCCAAAGGACTTTAACGATGCCGATCTCTTTGTTCCTTAGAACCCTAACTGAGCGATCCAAAATCTGGACCGGAATCTCTTGGTACGTCAAACTCGGCGTCAAGTCCAATGGCTCGTGGCGAAGAACATGGGAAGGATCTGCAATATACTTCCTGAGCATTGATACGTGAAACACATTATGGACTCTGTCAAGATCGGGCGGTAGGGCTAATCTGTAGACTCGGTCACCAACTCTGTCCAAGATCACAAAAGGGCCAATAAACCTCGGACTCAGCTTACCCTTCTTACCAAATCGCATCACACCCTTGAAAGGTGCTATCTTCAAAAATACATGATCGCCAACCTCGAACTGCAAAGGTCTGTGGCGAACATCTGCATAGCTCTTCTGTCTGGACTGAGCAGTTTTCATCGTCTCTCTGATCACTGCAACAACATCGGCAGTCTGCTGGACCAACTCGGGACCCAACATCTTCCTCTCACCAACCTCATCCCAAAACAAAGGCGATCTGCACTTCCTGTCATAAAGTGCCTCATACGGTGCCATCCCAATCGACGCCTGGTAGCTATTGTTGTACGTGAACTCCACAAGTGGCAATTTAGAATCCCAGCTACCAGAATAGTCAATAGTACAAGCTCTGAGCATATCCTCAAGAATCTGAATGACTCTCTCTGACTGACCGTCGCTCTGAGGATGATAAGCTGTACTGAAAGCTAACCGCGAACCCATAGCTCTGTGCAGACTCTTCCAAAACTCGGAGGTAAACCTGGGGTCACGATCAGACACGATCGACACAGGAACCCCATGAAGTCTAACAATCTCTGCAATGTAGTCCTCGGCGTACTGATTCATGGAGTACGTCGTCTTGACTGGGAGAAAGTGCGCTGACTTGGTCAATCGATCAACAATGACCCAAATGGAATTATAACCTCTCTGAACTCTGGGAAGACCAGTCACGAAATCCATAGTGATATGCTCCCACTTCCACCGAGGAATCGGCAAAGATAGCAATGTCCCAGCAGGTCTCTGATGCTCAATCTTCACCTGCTGACAAGTAAGGCACTGAGAAATGAACAAAGCAACATCTTTCTTCATACCTGGTCACCAATAGAGCCGACGAAGATCCTGATACATCTTCGTACTGCCTGGATGAATCGAATAAGGTGCGGTATGAGCCTCTGTCAACACATCTCGCCGAATATCATCGCCTGAAGGTACACAAATACGGCCTCTGAAAGTCACCAATCCATCACCATTCAAACCAAACTCTGAGTTCCCTCTCTCCTCTGCTCTAGCTCTCAACTCTGTCAACTGAACATCGGTCGACTGCTCTTTACGGATCCTGTCCGTCAAAGTAGATCGAATAACCAACGCTGAAAGACGAGCAATGGTACCTGGAATCACCAGATCTATCTCCTCTCGATGCAAATCCATCAACAATGGCCTCTGAATCAAAGAACTCAATGAAGCACTCGACTTACGGCTCAAAGCATCAGCCACAACGTTCGCCTTCCCTGGGTGATAACTGATAGTCACATCATAATCCTTGACAAGCTCTAACCACCTCCTCTGCCGCATGTTGAGCTCTTTCTGCGAAAACAGATACTTCAAACTCTTGTGGTCTGTGAAAATCTCACACTTTTCGCCATACAGATAATGTATCCAAATCTTCAGGGCGAAAACCACAGCTGCTAGCTCTAAATCATGCGTCGGATAATTCTTCTCGTAATCCTTCAACTGGTGAGAAGCATAGGCAATAACCTTACCTCGCTGCATCAGAACTGCACCAAGGCCTCTCTTCGACGCATCGGTATAGACAACGAAATCCTCAGAACCACTAGGCAATGAAAGAACAGGAGCTGTCGTCAATCTATCCTTCAGCTCTTGGAATGCACTCTGGCAATCAATAGACCACTCGAACTTCACAGTCTTCCTCGTCAGATTGGACAATGGCAGGGCAATCTTGGAAAAATCTGAAATGAAACGACGATAATAACCCGCCAAACCAAGGAAACTGCGTACCTCAGAGACAGAAGTAGGAATAGGCCAATTCTGAATCGCCTCAATCTTCAATGGATCAACAGCAATGCCATCTCTCGAAACGACATGGCCTAGAAAAGAAATCTGATCCAGCCAAAACTCACACTTCTTCAGCTTGGCAAACAACCTCTTCTCTCGCAACAACTGAAGCACCACTCTGAGATGCTCTGCATGAAGCTCTCTGGTCTTGGAATAGATAAGAATATCGTCGACGAAAACAATGACGAAGCTATCCAAGAACGGCTTGAACACACGGTTCATCAGATCCATAAAGACCGAAGGGGCATTGGTCAAACCAAACGACATCACAAGAAACTCAAAATGACCATACCTGGTCCTGAAAGCCGTCTTAGGGACATCAGACTCCCTAACCTTCAACTGATAGTAGCCAGACCGAAGATCAATCTTCGAAAACACAGTGGCACCATGGAGCTGATCAAACAAATCATCTATCCGTGGCAACGGATACTTGTTCTTGACAGTCACTTTGTTGAGCTCCCTGTAGTCGATACACAGACGCAAAGAACCATCCTTCTTCTTAACAAAAAGAACCGGAGCTCCCCAAGGCGAAGAACTCGGACGAATGAAACCCTTATCTAGAAGATCCTGCAACTGTGCCTTCAACTCCTTCATCTCAGTAGGGGCCATTCGGTACGGAGCCTTAGAGATAGGAACCGTACCTGGAGCTAAATCGATCACGAATTCAACATCTCTGTCCGGCGGCAAACCCGGAACATCATCCTCAAACACATCAGCAAACTCCCTCACAACATCAATATCATCTAAATTCAACTTAATCAGTCTATCAACATCCACAATAGAAGCAAGAAACCCATCGCAACCTCTACACAGCAATCTCTCAGCCTCAAGACAAGAAATAAAAGGAAGGACCAGCGAAGTACCTGAGCTGGCGAGAACTCCTCCCTGGCCATCATCTGCAAAAGTCACCTTCTTAGCAACACAATCGATAACTGCACGGTAAGTCGAAAGCCAATCCATGCCAAGAATAACATCGAAGGCAACCATAGGGATAACAATCAAATCAGCGAAGACAACTCGCTCCTCAATACGAACAGGACAAGCAAAGACAACCGATGTCGGGCACAAGACATCTCCCGAAGGCAAAACAACACTAAGCTGAATGGGAAGAATAGAAGGAACTATACCAAAGATCTCAAAAACAAATCAGACATAAAAGAATGAGTAGCACCAGTATCAATCAAAGTAGTAGCTACTCTGCCTGAAATCAAAATAGTACTAGAGATCAATGAAGAATCATGATTAATACCTTCCTTGGTCATCGAAAAGATACGACCCTGCACTCTCCCTTGGCTAGCTCCCTTAGGACAATTTCTGGCAACGTGGCCTGCCGTGCCACAACGATAGCAAGACTGAGTGCCAAATCTGCACTCTCCACGGTGATGCTTGCCACACTTCTGACACAAAGACTTCTCGGGATCAAATGGAACAACTGGAACTGGCGATGGTCTAGGACTCGGCTCCATCTTGCCCTTGCCCTTGAAACGATCCATGCCCCTCCGATTCGAACCCTGGCCTCTCTGAGCAACAGCTTGATGCCTCTCCTGCCTCTCCCTGGCGATATCCTTCTCATCCTGCTCGGCCAACAAAGCTTTGGACACGATCTCCTTGAAAGTCACGGCCTTGGACATGTTGATATCACGGCGAATCTCCGCTCTAAGGCCTCGAATGAAATGAGCGCCTTTGTCCTTGTCATTGGAAGCAATGTACGGAGCAAACAAGCAACCCTCCTCAAACTTCAGAATGTACTCACCAACATCTAAACTCCCCTGACGAAGCTCCAAGAACTCCGTAACCTTCCTCGTTCGAAGTGCATCGGGGAAATACTTATCGTAGAACAAGTCCGTGAACTCTGACCACTTCAGCGTCGCAACAGTCACACCAACCTTCGTCGCATTCCACCAAATGCGGGCAGCCTTAACCAACATGAAAACAGCACAACTGATCCTGTCTTTGTCCTCGTACTGGAGATGATCGAAGATAGCTTCAAGCGCCCTGACACACTCGACAGCAACTAGAGGATCGGTGCTACCTGCGAATTCCGGTGGATCCATTCTCTTGAAAGCAGAAAAGACGGCATCAGTGCCAACAGCCTGAGCAACCTGACCTCTCACTTGGCCTCTACCCTGTCCAGTTCCTTGCATACGAATGAGCTGCTGAATCTGCTCGCTATGCACCTTAGCCTGCTCCTTAAGCAACTTGCCGAACTCGTCGACAACTCTCGAGGAAGAACTATCCTCACCCTCTGCCGCCTTACGCTTAGGAGGCATACTCTACAATTGCTCACAAGACACCAATCAATACATATAACAATGGATAGATGCAAGAAAACATACCCGGACAGTTGAAAGTAGACGAAGTCATATGCATTGGTCCGAAGAACACCGCTCTGATACCACTAAATGTGACACCCTGACCCGTTACAATTAAAAATACAGCGGAATTTAAAATTTTCTTTAAAATATGGAAGGAGTTTCAAAATACATTTCATAAAAATGTTTACAAAACAAATACATGATCATTCAAATGATATACAAAATACAAAAGAATCATTCTTATGATCATGTCCCAAAATGATACAAAATAATCTTCCTTCCAACGGTGCATGCATATGACCCCTATCCACAGTCAACGTCCAGGGTCACCACTCTGATCTGCATCACATGAATAAACTGGAATGAGAATAAATCTCAGCAAGTGGAACTCTAACATAGCAATGATACATAGTATACTCTGTAAATCATGACTTTGAAATCATAAATACCATCAACTCTGAAACATGAATACTGTAGCAATAACTGTAGCAATAGCATATCAATAGGATAACAATACGATGGTATTTCTCTTTTCTCTGGTTGGATTGATATCAATAGTATCTATGACTGTGGGTGCAAATATCCCATCGATATAAATCGATAACTGTGAGGGATATAAGCCTATAGGCGTTGATCAACTAATTGCATGCAATGCTCTGACTATGATTCAATCAATCTAATAAAATATTTGAACTCTGAATATCATTTAAAGCCGTCGTTTCACAATCTCATAATATCTCTTGTATTCCCTTTTTAACAATAGTGAGACATACAATGCCTCCAATAGATAATCAATGAAATCAATACATAACAATGGATCAATGGAAGGGAATAACACTTTGAAACCTTTAAAACACAATACATATATCATCATGTGAGCAAAAAGGATGAAATTCCACTTACAAACCAATAGAACACCTCCAAACTAACTCTTGGTACACCACCTACAACAATAATCCATAAACAACACCAATATCAACTCTATATCCACAAATACAAGTCAAATAATCCATTAACCAACTCAAACATCAAGCCCAAGTCAACCCTTAACTCAAAACCTTAATAGAATCGCACCAAAAACTTACCTAAGCTTTCTTATACCACGGAGAACGACAATCTCAAGTCGGAATTCCAAATAACTCCAAGAATCAAAGGTAGGAAGCAATTGAAATGGATGAAAACCCTTGGAACTAGAGAGGAAATCTCGAAAAAGAAGATAAGATAAGGTAGAAATGAAGTCAACTCAATCAAAAAGGTACTAAATATCTCGCCCATACTTACACCGCGGGTGCGGTCACACAAGCACCGCGGGTGCGCTAAGCTCACGGCATTCCAACAAAAATCCCATGCACGATCACCGCGGGTGCGGTGCTACAATTACCGCGGGTGCGGTCTCACCGCGGGTGCGGTGCTTACACTGCCGCGGGTGCGGTGATGCCACGGCCTTCCAAATCCAAAATGATGAATAGTACACCGCAAGGGCACTCCCCTAAGAGCGCGGGTGCACTCTTGCTTCGGCAATGAACAGTACTAAATCAACTAAAATCAATCCGAAATGCTGAAACGAACAATCAACAACATCTAATACCTCAAGATAACATTAACCAACAATACTATAGCCCAAAACACAACTCTAAACATCTAAATCATAACCCAAATAACAAGTAAAGCTTAAACCGTACCGTACACCGGGCTCGGCTATTACATCGAGAGCCAATCCATTCCCAATATCACATCAAAATCGGTCATTTTCAAAACAATCAATTCAGCATAGATCTGATGACCTTGGACATATATTAAACACCCTCGCACAATCTTATCTGTCTGTAATTCTTGCCCGGAAGGTAAGGCTATGGCGATTTGTGCCTCTGTTGTACTTGGTGTAATGCCCAGTCTCTTTACAAACGATTCCTGAAATAAAAGAATGCGTGGCTCCTGAATCTAGTAAAACAATAGCAGTAATACCAGAAATCAAGAACATACCGGTGATCATTGATGTATCCGCATCCACTTCTTCTTTGGTCATGGAGAAAAGGCATCCCTGTACTTTCTCTGAACTTCCTGGACAATTCTTGGCGAGATGTTCTGGCTTCTTGCAACGATAACAGACATTAGAACCTTGCATACATTCCCCGCCATGAACTTTGCCACATTTAGGACAAGGTGGTCTGTCCTGTTCTTTACGTGGAGGGGGACCCTTGCCACGAGGTCCCTCTGGTCGGGTACCTTTGCAATCGGTCTTTTTGCCTTGTCCTGTTCCTTGGCTCTTTTGAAAGTACTGTTGCCTTCGCTGTTGCCTGTCTCTGTCAATGTCTTGCTCATCCTGTTCAGCCATAAGTGCTCTTTCCACTATCTCCCCATACGTAGCAACTTTCGACATTCGTACATCTCTTTTAATTTCAGAGCGAAGTCCCCGCATGAAATGTTCGCCCTTACTGGTGTCATCTTGTACAATATATGGTACATATTGGACTCCGGCCTCAAATTGTTGTATGTATTCCGTCATTGACATGGTCCCTTGCTTCAAATTCAGGAAGTCACTGTCTTTCTTGGATCGTACGTCTTTACTGAAATATTTGTTGTAAAACACAGTTTTGAAAGTTCCCCATGTCAATGGTCCAACCAGTAATGCCACTCTTGCACTTTCCCACCATATTCTTGCATGTTTTGTTAAGAGAAAGATGGCACAAGTCACTTGGTCAGCATCATCCATATGAAGGTAGGAGAAGATGGACTCCAATGATTTAATCCATTCTTCTGCTACTGCCGGATCGGTACTTCCCATGAATTCAGGGGGATTCAAACGTCGAAAACGATCATATACGTCTGTCTGAACAGGCGCATGTCTGTGTACTATGGCTTGAGTTTGTGCATGTTCATGAGTAGTCTGTGGCATCTCCAGTAGCTGCTGGATTTGTTCACCATGGACTTTTTCTTGTTGTTGGAGTAATTGAGCGAAGTCATCTATCGGTCGTGGCGCACTGCCCTAACCTTCGACTGCTGGGGCCTTGCCCTTAGATGACTCTCCTTCATGTACCTTACGTTTAGGTGGCATCGTCGCTTATCTTAACCTACATGTAGGATACAAAGACACATAACTTAGCATAAACTATGGAATACAAAGATACTTACTTGCCTAGTGCTCCATGTGGATAAAGTTCAGTGTCTTCCCTGTCGAAGAACCATGGACTCTGATACCATAAAAATTGTCACACCCTTACTCTATACTTGCCATAATTACCATAATGAAAATAAGTTTTGAATGATATAACTATAGTATCCAGCAAATCAAACAAGAGGCATCACTTTGACGATTTATAAAAAATTTGGCATGATGTCCCTATATTTTGTATACACCAAAAACTCAAGCAATACCATTCATACACACTTAAAAACATATTTTCATACACAAACATACTTTGTATCATCATACATAACATGGAACTTGTTTCAAACCCTGACATAAAATTTACTACAATACATATGCGGAAGCTATACAATAAGATGTCCCGGTTCTTGTCGAGGTAAGGCACGTCACAAGCATCCATTGGCGAACCGGCATCCTACGTCTCTTCACTACCTGATCCTGTAACACATGAGCTACGTGAGTTTATAAAACTCAATAAGTTGGCACTTATACGTATCAATATGCATCGAAGGAACATACATATCAAGTCGTGATCAATAATGAATCTTAAAAACATGTCATACCGTAGCATATATTCAATGTTCATTTTTGTACTTGAGCCTCATTAGTTGACCTGTACTACCGTGCTTGCTTTATTATATAGCTACTACTGTGTTGGACGTCAAGGAGCAACTTTTGGCAACCCCACGCCCCATGAACATATATTGGACAATAGCTTTGGTGGACTTAAAACCACCCATGATGTCAACAAGCTCTATATCATGTAAAATCAGTCATTTTCTTTCCATGTTCATGTTCTTGTTCATGACATAGCACCCATCATCAATATTCATGAGTTCCTTTCATATTTAGTACATAACAATGGAATATGGTGCTATGTTTCATCAATAAACATACTAACAATGTACATATAGCAATAATCAATGGGAAGCATTTGAAATCATAATATTACTCATGTATTACTTCAATAACATGCCAACTTACAGTCCAATCGTACGAATACTTGTTTGAGACGATGTTTCTCGCTCCTATACTGTCAATTATACTAATAATTCCATCACTATTGCATAAACTAGATGAAATCATTCCTTTATTGTCACCTACATGTACCATAACTAAAAGAGAAGAAAACTTACACCCTTATGAAGTTCTTGTAATGGAGAACTGAGTTCTAGCTTGAAAACTTTGAAAGGAATGAAGAAAGGAGCTGATGGAGAAGTTTTCTAAGTTTTCCTTCGAGTTTTCTGTGAAAAAGGGAAGAGGAAACTGATGGATTGGTTTAAAACTTCGAAACTTATCTTCTTATATACTGGTAGACGCTCGGGCGGTCATAAATTACCGCTCGAGCGCGGCACTTTCTGTCCAAAACCAAAAATCCAAAACCATTGGCGCTCGGGCGGTAATTTCTTACCGCTCGGGCGCCACCTATTCTGCTTCTGCGCACTGCTTCATCAAAGATCGCTCCAGAAACGTCTCTTCCGTTCATAATCTGGAAAAGTTGTAAACTAGGAATTGTAGCTCTATGTCTTGGCTTGAATCTCCCACTAGTTTCTTGTCATTTGGAGGTCTGAGTAAAAACGTTATGCCCATTCTCCCAACATGTGTCATTGTAGGAGTGACGATACACACAACCCACTTCGGGGCGCTTTTGGCTTGTCTTCCACAATGATTTGGACAAAACTCAAAATAAGAAAGTTGTAACATTATATCTTAGCTTTCTAATGGTTAAGGCCTCACACAATTTGGATTAATATTCAAACCATTATGCTAAAACTCGTAACAAATACCACAATTTCGTCTCATTTCCTGCAATCCTGTACCAACTTTCATTGCACTACTTCTACCTACACCTCTTACTACCACTATTTTAACACATATTAATTCTCAATACACCATAGACAATATAAAAGTCATGTTGAATCTCAATATTGATAACTCAATCATCACATGAAATCTAATCATCTAAATAACTACATAGTAAACGACATAAACGCATTATTATCATTTGTACGAGTAACCGGGCATTACATAAGCTCCAGCCATTCCTGTAAGTAATGAGGATTCGAGGAAAAGATGATATCAAGAGAAATCAGTAGGCAATAATCAGAATACTGGAAGCGTAAAAGGTGAAAAAAGATGAAAGAGACGGTTAAAAAAATGTAAAGCCGTCAATGTAAACACAATGACACGTGTCAATATGTTTACGGTTGAGTGTTTGAAATGCAGAGTATGTGAGAGATACACTAATTATTTCAAAATTCGAAAAGTAATAAAAAGAGCGGGCTGTCCAGATGGTTACTGAAAAAGATCAGAAGAGGATTTGTCGTTTTATGATAATATCTACTAGAAGTCATAAGATGCTGAAATATTTTCAGCAGATTAGTACAAAAACCAGTAGACACTTGTCTTATGAAAAAGACAAAGATCCTTTCTGCTTCTGACAGGGTCTAAAAACGTCAGTCAAAAAAAAGATATTGTTCCCCCTAAATTTATGCAATAAATGCGACAATACGATTTCTGGGAAAAGGTAGATCAATTTTGGTATTCGTGTAGTCAGATTGCCGTCTCTTCAGCTTCTTAGTGACTCTATAAAATACCTACAAATTCACCAACTAAATCATTTAAACTTTTATATCAACACAAATGATAGGTCCAAGTGATCTCTCGGAGTCTTCTCCAGAGTCAGAATCAGCAGAGGAATTCCAAAGACAACTTACAGTCTCTCGTAAGTAGATGTTTGAAGACATCCTTTTTCAAGATATGAAGACTAGGAAGAAAATCTTTAGTTTATTAATACGAACAATCAGTTAGATTGTTCGTTCTTGTTAGGACTAAGTTGAGGAATAATCCCCTTCACCAACCACGATCACGCAAAGAGAGAGTAGGGGGTCCCAACAGTCCTTAGATAAGTTCCTGTTGAAGTACTTTGCAAAATAGAAAAGTACTTCAAGCTGCTGATATCAACAAATGTAATGTAATGCTTCTGGTTTTATGAATGAAAAATAATTTTATTTCCAAATATTTTGTCTATCTACTGCTTTCATTGAATGAATGGATGATAAGAATAAATGAGTAAGAAGAACTCAGTCTGTGTAAATCAGTAGAACGATTCGTATGACTTGAAAATCTTCAACTTCTTCACAATTAAATGCAACATGTCTATAAATAATATGATAACAATTGTTAAGAACATAATAATTCAATATTTCGGACTCAAGCAACTCGGATGCCTGTAGCGGCACACATATCCTGGTGACACCTGAGACACTTCCTCATTTGGAAGCTCTGAAGAAAACTATAGAGGAGTATGTCTGGATGAAGGTTATGTCAGTATGGTTCAAGGTGCAGGAGCTGCATAGTGTGTATCAGAATGGCTTGGCTTCTACTACTGCTCAAAGGGCAAGAGCAAGAAAGTACAAGAGAGAGTTTGAGGTGAATCAAGTTACTGATCTGGCTAAAGACAGAGTTCTGCTCCAGATGATGCTCTGGAAGGAGTGGCATCTGCTCGAGAAGATTTCCAGCACAGAGTCTTTCAAACAGATTAGGAGTCATGATTTGAATAACTGGATAACTGAGTGGCAAGATTCTGTAGGATCTACACTATCTGATGTAACTTGGTATCGATTAATGGGATATATATAATTTATCAAAAATTGTCTTTTTATTCTTCTGCAGAGAAAACAGAGTTAACACAGAATTGATAATATAATACCAGATGATAACATAAATAAAATCAAGTTAAGTCAATTAAACCCAATATATTTCGAAAGTAAGAAAACTTATTCTCGGGCAGAGGTTTAGTAAAGATATCTGTTGCTTAAAAATCAGTAGAAATGTATTCCAGACGAATATCTTTCTTCTGTACATGATCTCTTATGAAATGATGTCTGATGTCAATGTGCTTCGTTCTGGAATGAAGTACTGGATTTTGCGTGATTGCAATGGCACTAGTATTGTCACAGAAGATAGGATGATTCAGATGCCTGAATTCCATAGTCTTTAAGTTGTTGTTGCATCCATAGTATTTGAGAATAGCAACTTCCCGCAGCAAGGTACTCTGCTTCTGCAGTAGACGTAGCTATGGAAGTCTATTTTTTACTAAACCAGGAGATCAGCCTATCACCAAGGAATTGACAAAAACCACTTGTGCTTTTTCTGTCTAGTTTGCAACCTGCATAATCAGCATCTGAATATCCAATAAGATTAAACGATGAATCATTAGGATACCATAAGCGACAATTTGTGTTCCCTTTATGTACTTCAGAATACGTTTAGCAGCAATATAATGAGATTGCTTAGGGTTAGATTGAAATCTTGCACAAATGCAAACAGCAAATAAGATATCAGGTCTACTGGCGGTAAGATACAACAGTGAGCCAATGAGACCACGATACTGAGTTAACTCTACTGGGATTCCACTTTCGTCTTTATCAAGCTTGGTAGATGAGGTCATTGGAGTAGAAGCAGCAGAGCATGCTTCCATACCAAACTTTTTCAGTAGCTCCTTAGTATACTTTGCTTGATTTAAAAAAAATGCTAGTATCAAGTTGTTAGATCTGTAATCCTAAAAAAATTTTAATTCTCCCATCATGTTCATTTCGAATTGATCCTGCATCAATTTAGAAAACTTTGCACATAATTTGGGGTTGTTTGACCCAAAGATAATGTCATCAACTTAGATCTGTACTAATAGAATATGTTTATTCTTGACTAAAGTAAACAAAGTTTTGTCTACTGTCCCAATTGTAAAATCATGATTGACAAGAAATGGTGAAAGAGTGTCATACCACGCTCTAGGTGCTTGTTTTAAACCATACAAGGCTTTGTGTAATTTGAATACATGATGAGGTGAAAAATGATCAATAAAACCTGGAGATTGTTCGACGTAGACTTCTTTTTGTAGTAGACCATTTAGAAAAGCACTCTTCACATCCATTTGATAGACTTTGAAATTCTTAAAAGCAGCAAAGGCCAGAAATATTCTGATGGCTTCGAGCCTTGCTACTGGCGCGTAGGTTTCATCATAGTCGATTCCTTCCTCTTGTCTAAAACCTTGAGCCACCAGTCCTGCTTTGTTTCTAATCATTGTGCCTTCTTCATTTAGTTTTTTTCTGAATACCCACCGGGTTCCAATGACAGCTTGGTGAGATGGTCTAGGTACTAGAAACCAAACTTCGTTTCTTTTGAATTGATTCAATTCTTCTTGCATAGATTCAATCCAACTGTGATCCAGAAGAGCTTCTTCTATTTTATTTGGTTCATCCTTAGAAATAAAAGCAGCATGCATATATTCATTAATATTTTGCCTTCGGGTTCTTAAAGGTGCTGCTGGATTTCCAATAACCAAAGATGGAGGATGAGATTTTCTCCAAATAAAAGGGTTTAAAAGGATTTCTTCCTGATTTGATAAGTTTGGATTGATCTGAGCTGAATCAGTAGTAGGTACTGGAGTGTCAGCTGCTGGTACTGGTATGTCTGATATTTGTACTTCTGGTTCCACTAATGGAATGCCTGGTTCTGGATTTTGAACATCTTTGATACTTGCTTCTGCATCATCTTCACTATCCAGTTCTAAGTGAATCTCGTCTATCCTGTTACTCAAATTTGATATATTAGATATTTCAGGAGCACTGCTGTCCTCATCGAAGACAACATGAATCGATTCTTCAACATTGAGAGTTCTATTGTTGAAGATTCTTAAAGCTTTGCTCACAGCAGAATAACCAAAGCATAGTCCAACATCTGGTTTTGAATCAAATGCAGTTAAATAATTATTGCCATTATTAAGCACAAAGAATTTGCAACCAAATACATGGAAATAAGATACATTAGGCTTACTCCCTTTCCATATCTCATAAGGAGTCTGATTATGTCTTTTGTTTATCATTGTTCTGTTTTGTGTGTAGCATGCGGTGTTGATTGCTTCTGCCCAGAAGCGCTGAGAGATGTCTGCATCTGCTAGCATTGTTCTAGCAGCTTCTTTAAGAGTTCTGTTTCTCCTCTCAGTTACTACGTTTTGTTGAGGCGTTCTGGCAGCTGAATACTCATGATGAATTCCCTGTTCATCTAAATAAATCTCAAGAATTTTGTTAGTGAACTCAGTACCCCGATCACTTCTGATTTTAATGATAGAAGAGGATTTTTCATTCTTAATTTTTTTCAGAAGCTTGATCAGGAGGCTACTGGTTTGATCTTTTCCAGCAAGGAATATTACCCAAGTGAATCTAGAAAAATCATCAATAACAACGAGAGTGTATTTCATTCCCCCTAATCTCATGATAGAGATTGGATCAAACAAGTCCATATGCAGTAATTCCAAACATCTTGAAGTTGATTTTCTACCTTTGTTCTTGAAGCTGGATCTGATCTGTTTTCCAAGCTGACATGCAGAACAGACATGATTTCTAACAAAATTAATATCAGGCAAAACATCCACTATGATCTGCTTCTTGATATTATTTATAGACTTGAAATTCAAATGATTCAATTTCTTGTGCCAGAGCCAGTGCTTATCAGTAAGAGAAGCAACTAAACATGTAGGAATAGTAGCGTGATCTAAGTTCCATGAGACATTGTAGGTGTTGCCTTCTCTCTTTCCAGTTAGTACGGTTGACTAAGCAGAATCTTTAACTATGCATATGTGCTTCTCAAAAGCTACAGAATAACCATTATCACACAGTTGACTAATGCTAATTAAATTATAATAGAGATTCTCAACCAGTAGTACATCATTGATAGTTATATTACCATGGATAATCTTACCCTTACCCACGGTTTTATCTTTTGAGTTGTCCCTAAACGTTATCTTTGGTCCAATACAACTCATTATTTCTGATAGTAGATTTTCTTGTCCAGTCATGTCTCTGGAGCATCCACTATCTAGATACCATGTGGAGCTGCTTACTTTAGCTTTCTTCACATGTTCCTGCAAACACAAATTTCAGTATCTGGTACCCATTCTACTTGGGTCCAAGCCTTATTAGTCCCTTAGGAACCCACATTTGCACAATTTTATGTGATTTTGTACTTCAGGTGTCCATAGAGGTGTATGCAGCAGAGGATCTGTTATTTCAAACAGTATGCATATTTGGATGTTGTATTTCCCTTCTTTTTGTGTTGTCTGGAATGTATCTCTTCTGAACAGGTCTAGAATTATAGTACTGATAGTTTTTAACCTTCATAGGGGGTTGTCCTCCTGAGTTGAATCCTCTATTGGATCCAGCACTCTGGTGAACTCTTCCCTTAGGTTCAACATAACCCAGACCATAAATCTTTCTTCTATTTATCTGATTTACATTCCTTTTAACTTGAAAAGTTGGTACTTCTGGTTCATATACCACACTAGATTTGAAAGTTAATGAATTTCCCTTTACCTTTCTCTAGTTCTGGTTTGGTACTGGTTTCAGAAGTGCTTTCATTATTGGTGAATCCGAGACTACTTCTGTCACCGGATTGCTTATGCAATTCTTGCATCTTTTCCAACGAAACTGAAGACTTATTCAAGCATTTACCAGAACAGACAGCTTCTGATTCTCAGATTTCATTGTCTGCTTTTACTTTTTCATTCTCGGTTTTCAACTTACTCATCTCTACTTTCAAATCATTGCAGCTATTCTCTTGCAAGCAAGTGAATTTACTGACTTGATTTTTTAAGTTTAGATTTTCAATCTAACTTCCTTGAATGATTGAGAAATTCTCGATTACTCCCCTACCATGTCATGCAATGCTTTAATTAAATCAGTTCGTGTAAATTCGTCAGAGTCAAAGTCGAATACCTCTTCAGATGTCGAGTTTGATTCAACATCTGCCATAAGACATTTGATCTCTTCTGCATCACTTTCACTGGAATTACTTTCTGAGTCAGAAGACTTAGAACTGGAATCCACCCATTTAGATTTGTTTTCTTCAGCAATCATCGCTTTGCGGTCTTTTCTGAACTTCTTGTCATTCCTTTTGTACTCTTTCTTCTTCTGCTCATCTTTCTTGGGCTTTGGGCAGTCAGCAATAAAGTGACCAATCTTTCCACAGTTGAAGCACGCCATATCACCAAATGGTGAATCCTTCTTGAGTTCTGATTAGGGTTTTGGTAAGCTCGGTGATTCTTCTTCATGAACCTGGAGAAATTTTTCACAAATAAATACATAGCTTCATTGCTGATCTTTTCGGCAGTCTTTCCAGAAGTACTTTCAGTAGAGATAGTAGGTACTGCTCGTGGGATGACTACAGCAGCAGTAGAAGTATTAGCAGCAGTAGCAGCAAGTGCCTTGGTTGATATGTTTGTTGATGGCTCTTCTCCACTTCTTACTTCTCGCTCGAACTCGTAGGCTTTTAAATCGGCGAACAAGTCATGTAGTTCCAACTTGTTTAGATCTTTAGACATTCTCATAGCCATTGTTTTGACGTCCCATTCCCTAGGTAAGTCTCTCATCACCTTGAGTGCTATTTCTCTATTGCTATGCTCTTTACCAAGGGCAGCGAGTTCATTAACCAGGCTGCTGAAACGTTCATCAAACTCATTTAGAGTTTCACCAGCCTTCATCTTTAGATTCTCAAACTTGTGCATTGCTACAGACAGTTTATTTTCTTTTGTCTTCTCATTTCCTTTACATATCTGAATAAGCTTTTCCCAGATTTCTTTGGCAGTAGAACACATCTTGATTTTGCTGAAGGTGTTCATATCAAGAGTTTTATAAAGAATGTCCTTCGCGACATTATCAAGATTGTCTTTCTTCTTATCTTCCCCAGTATATTCGTTTCTTGGTTTTTCAACCATTTGTGGTGCACCCTCAGTAATAGCAATAGCTTTATTTGGCTTTAAGATCTTTAATGGTCCGTCTGTGATGACATACCACATGTCATCATCTTGGGCTGCAAGGTGAGCTTGCATGTGGATCTTCCAATCATCAAAATCTTCTTTTGAGAACATGGGAACCTTGCTAAAATGTGCCATAACTGTTGCAAATTTTCAGAACAAGAGAAATCTGCTCTGATACTACTTGTTGGGGATCGGTGTGGAGTTTAGAGGAGGGGGGTGAATAAACTCTTTTCCTTTGACAGTAGTTATTGCAAAGGGCGTTATAATCCTATTAGAGATTATAATTATTCTTGTTCGAGTGTAAGTCCAGCAGATCACTAAAGTAAGTGCGAAAACGATCCGATGGAGTAAGGTGAAAAACATCAATAACAGTAGGCAATAAAACAGTAGTTGTTTCTATAAGTTCGAAGATAAAATATTCTACGTCTCCCCTTCTTCTGTTTACATACTAGAATTATTTTTTTTTATTTTATGATATGTTTATAGATGATATATTCATATCTTTTGAAATGATTATGCTTTGTTTACAGATTTTTATTCATTGCATTTAAGATAGGGAGTCTTGACAGAACAGTCAAACTTCTAGACGTTCGGTGATATCGCTGCTTAGGGGGGAGATCACCTCTCCTATTGTAGATGTCGATACAGATCAGACCGAAGTCTAGGAATAAGACGTACGACACCCCGATTGGGAGAGTAGGTGGCAGATCAGTGACGTCTTATTCACACCGGGATCCCTAGAGTTATAGTTGAGTCGAGTCTAGATATGATTTGACTAGAATTGCATGCGTTTATGGATGTGGTTTCATAGACTATGAAACCCATTTTTTTTATTGCTTTCAGTTATGATAGCATGTTTTTATGATTTGATTTGAATAGCATGTTTAGCTGATTTGAGTAGCCTGCTTATTTTGAGTTGATTTCATAGATTATGAAATCTATTGTTTTAAGTTTATTCAAGATAGAATATTTCATGATTTACTTTATGTATATGCATGTTTACCATGTTTTATACTGGGATTTATTCTCACCGGAGTATCCGGCTGTTGTCTTGTTTTGTATGTGTGCATGACAACAGGTGGGACAAAATCGGGGTCAGAAGATGATGAGAGAAGATGAGTTTAGCGTGGTGATTCCGGACTTGGATATAGATAGGTTTTATTACTGGAACTTTAGTAGTTGAACCTTAGATTAATTGAAAGACTGTTGTACGTTATTGTACTTTTATACAGATATGTATATTATTTAGATGCCATTACCTTCCGCACTTGTATTTTAAAAAAAAAAATTTTAGACTCTGTTTTATCTTAATTGATAATTAAATCCCAAAAGAAGATTAAGAAAAAGATCAGCGTCCGGGTCCCCACAACAGGTGGTATCAAAGCGATAGATCCTTTAGATTGAGATAGTCAGAACTGATAGATCCTTTAGACTGAGATAGATTTAGATAGAAGAGAATGAGCGGGGTAGATTGAATTTTCTTTCCCTGTATATGATTGCTAGCATGAGATTTATGTTAACGTTGATTAACATGGTGGTGCTAGCATGATTTATTACATGTTGTTTGTTATCTGAGTTGAATACAACATGTAATTACCAAGACTGAATCAGAACCGAGTCTGAATCAGAGGTATATGATCAGAGGAGGGCTGAGACAGATTATATAGATTGTGTATTAATTTGTTTGATATTCAGATATACCGCCTCGGAGAATTCCAGAGAGGGATAGTACTTCGTCTGAACAGATAGATGCAGCAGAAACTCAGATGGAAATAAAGATGAAAGAATTTCAGTTATTGCAGCCGCCGATTCTGAATGGTATCGAGACGTCCGAAGATTGTCAGAACTGGTTTGATGATATAGAAATACTGTTCGATTTACTTGATTGTACAGATGAACAGAGAGTTAAAATAGTACCTTATCAGTTATGAAAAGCCACCAGGAATTGGTGGATTACTAGTAGAAGAATGTTAGAATAGAGAGGTACAATGGTTTCGTGGGAAATATTCAGAACTGAATTTTATCGAAGATTTTTCTCCGCTTCGTACCGAGAGGACAAGAAAGCAGAGTTTGAGAACTTGAGCCAAGGTCAATTGAATATAGAAGGATATGTGGCTAAATTCTCTACTCTACTGCGTTTTGCCCCTCATTTAGCTAGAAATGATGAAGATATAGTGAATCAGTTCATCAGAGGGTTGAATTCAGAGGTAGTTGCATTTATGAATCTGCAGCGACCTTACCATTTTGCTGATATCTTGAGTAGAGCAAAGAGAGCTGAGGCAAGTCTGATTAGACAGCTAGGGAGGTTGTGTGTGAAGCAACCCCAGACACAGCAATCCCCTCTCAGATTTGATCACGGCAGTAGGAGTGGGAAGCAAGATTTGCTGAAAGCTCGAAAGAAGCTATTCAAGAAGTTGGGGAGTAGTTCCTCTAGCTCAAGTGGTTCCAGTCCAAGTCATACTGAAGTCTATTGTAGGATTTGCAGAGGGAGACATTCCTCAGAGCAATGCCAGGGAATGCTTGGTAGATGCAATATTGGTAGACAGCCTGGACATTTTGCTAAAGTCTGTCCACAAAGAGGTTCCCGCAGATTTCAGGGAGCTGGACCATCTGGTGGCAGTGACCGAGAAACAGACCCAAGAGGCACTTGATGATATAGTGACAGGTACTATTCTTTTATGATTAGATTGCATATGTATTGATATATACTAATGCATTCCCTACGATTATTTTTGATTGAATGGCATTGATATATGATGTACCTAGTGGGTCTGTATTTACTGTAGTATTGATGTCTTTACCTTTTGGGAAAGAAAGATTGATATGAATCTTTGTACGAATAAATAGCAAACACGATTAAAAATAAATCGCACCCTCTATTCAATTACGATAATAAGATTCGTGTGTTTTTCCCGATCTTTTGAATCAAGTAAGGTTGTGTTATTCACCTCTAAACTATAAAAGTTTAGCAACAAATAAACACGAGAATAACAATCGAAATTTGATACGAACCTTCGAAGAACGATGCCTACGACAATCCGCACAAGCACGATCGACAAACGTCACAAAGTTATAAACTTTGATAAGTTTGATTTGATTTAACAAAGCTAAAGCCTTGAAAAGTTGAGAGAAAAATCTCACAAATTTGATAAACTCAAAATAATATGTCTATTGTGTCCAGAATTTCGTCCAACATAGTCTAGATATCAAAAGATACCATGAAATCTAGTTTCCTAACAAAATAAAACTCTAAAAAAGGTAATTTTGTATCGCAGAAAACACTAGGCACGGACCCCGTGCAGACCTCCGTGTCTGGGTCCGTGTACATACTGTAACTCATCTTCAGTCGGGATCAAGGGACACGGACCCCGTGCTCACCTCCGTGTATGGGTCCGTGTAGGCACTGTCTTCGCCAAATACATAGGGCACGGACCCCGTGCCTGGGTCCGTCTTCAGGTCCGTGCAGGCACTGGAAAAGCTCATCTCAGGTTGTAAAGGACACGGACCCCGTGTGTAGGTCCGTGTGCAGGTCCGTCCAGACTCGGTCAGTTCCCCCAATGCTTGGATGACATTCCGTTGGCCTCCAAACGTACTCCCATGCATCACGACCCCTTCAGGCTTGCTCATGACTCCTAGTAGTGCCTCCTTGAATCTCTTTAGTCGACCCCTCGTAATTGGTCCCTCCGGCAACTGCAAAGGATCCCATGCTTTCCTTGGGACGTCCACATTCGCATCATCCTCCCCTTCTTGAAAAGGATTTGTCCTCAAATCTTGCTCATCACCTACATCAAACAACGACAAGTCACTAACATTAAAAGTAGAGCTAACATTATACTCACCCGGCAAGTCGAGTTTGTAGGCATTGTCATTAATCCTCTCAAAAACTTGGAATGCTCCATCGCCCCTAGGTAATAGCTGAAAGCGGACCGGTTACGGTGGCCGGAAGCGCAACGGAAGTCAAAAATATTTAAATTTCATCAAGAATTTTCGGCCACCTTGAAGTTTATGTGCAATATTTACAAAAATAAACATACATTCATAGGATGTTCAAGTGATTTACCTATCAACTTTAAAAAGTTGATGATGGCTCCAACTTAGTTGACTAGCAACTAAGCTCTTCTTTGGCAAGACAAGTCTACAAGCTTCCTTCCCCTTCAAGAATTAGGCCCACCACTTAACAAGGTAAATCCCCTCAAGTTTTGCACTAGAAAAACTTGAGGATTTTTCAATGAAAAGATTTTTTTTTCTCCAACAAATTGAAAAACACAATGAAGAAAAATTTGAGAGAAAAGGGAAGGAAAATTTCGGCCAAGTGAAGTGTGGAATGAGGGAGTGAAGTCTAGACTTGGGTGTGGGAAAAGTGAAAAAGTTGATCCCCATGCCATGCATTATTTTATTAAAAAGTAATCCACACCTCTTCACCTCCCAAGCATGCAAACCCTAGCATGTCATGTATATAATATGGTTTTTAACACATTAAAAACCATGGACTAAATTTTAATTATCTCAAACATATTTGAGATTAATTAAATACTACTTGAATTTATTCAAGTCCCACTAGTTAAATAATTATTGTTAGGATCGGTTATTGGCTAATTAGTGTTTAGATGGGGGGGTTGAATAAACACTAATAGGAATTTAAATGTTTTTCAAAAAAGATAGTTCAGTCTTGTTACAAACTGAACTAAGTATCCCGTCAGTCAATATCAACCAGTTAAACTGAATAAGCAGTTGCGGAAAATAAACTGTTTGATAGATAGAATATCTAACTGAAAATGAAAAGCTGAAGTAAAGGTAACACGGTATGTTTATGGATGTTCGGAGAATTGAATAACTCCTACGTCACCCCTTCTATCTCAAAGATAGGATATTTACTAAAAGACTTTGATCGAGTACAACGCTTGTACAGACCCACTTCAGTTAGGACTTATCTATTGCCTGAACTGAAACTCTTAGTATAATACAATGATCTCTGTAAGTAACTGAACTTAGCACTTAATTGAATTTTCAATATTTCACAGTGCTAATTTGCTCAATGTGTAGCCTTGATTGCTACGAATAGATCTGATATGAGTGAGCAGAGATTTTTGACAGAGTAATGGCAAGTTTAAGATTGGTCAATGATCGTCATTGTCAACTGCTCTTTAGTCATATTTATAGACTTATCTTCCAACGGTAATTTTGAATTCTCGTATCCGTTGATTGCCACTTTATTATTTCTTGGACAATGTTCTTGATTGCCTGCTTCATCATTTATTGCAAGACGGCGTATAAATCTTGATAGCCGAAACACATTGTTCTATGCAGTGCGGCTTTCCACATTTAGTTGCTGTCTGATATGTCTTTTTGTCTGTTTGAATGATCTTTCCCAAGGTATCTTCAGTCGAGAAGCTTTAATATATTCGGCTGAATGTTTTACTTATCAGTTCTCAACTGATCAGTTTGTGTCAACTGATTTTAGTTGAATGTTCAGCTGCCGAATATGCTTTCATGTATTAGTTGATTTAGTTGATTGGTTTATGTTTTGTCAAACTCCAGAATTCAGTTTCCAACAATTTCCCCCTTTATGGTGTTTGACAAAACCAAGAAATTTGACTCAGCTCTTTGTTAATAATGGATTGTGCGACTGAATCATAAGATAACAGAATTCCTTGTAGATAATATAAATTCTGAGAGAATAACATCAGTTGAAGAAAATAACATCAGTTGATAATAATCTGATAAATTCTGATAATTCTTTAGCTGTTTTCCCCCTTTTTGTCAAATACCTCCATTTTGTCCGTTAGCTTTTGAACGTGAAGGGAGAGAATTTTGACGTCTGATGTGATGCTTGAAGTAACAGTGTTGAAGGAGATCTGTAGTAACTCCATTTGCTTTGAAACAAAGGTTTCCAGTCGCTGAAATCGTTGACTGTTTACATTTTGATCTGTAGATAAGGAATCGAGTAACCCCTTCTTTGTTTGATCCATAGTTGTGACAAGAGAGTCCATTTTGACTCTAAGAGCATTCATTTTCTCTAAGTTGGACTCATTTAGATGATCCAATTTTAGAGTATGAGATAATTGGGTGTTCTGAATTTTAGAGATAGCAGAGATCATTTGCTCCATATTATTGTGTAAATGCTGGACTTCTTCCAGAATAAGATCAATATCTGAAGCATTTTGAGGAGGAGATTGATAGGATGATCCTGTTTCTTTGGTGATTTGTTCAGAAACGACTAGTGTGTGATCAGTTGAGACTGGATCATCAACATTTTGAATTGAAACATCAGTTTCAATTATTTCTCCTTGAACTGTAAGTGGAGGAGATGAATTCTGTTCAGTAGAAAGACTGGTTTGAAGAATAGCAGATGGAGAATTGAGCACTGGTTCTTGTATCGGAGGATCTTGACAAGCATGAGGGTTTTCCGTTGGAGTATTCATGTCAGCAGATGAAGCTTGCTGAATTGGTTCTTTTGCAGAGATAGGGATCTCTTCATCAGTTTGATCAACTGGATGATCAATTTTATCATGTGTAGATTTATTCAAGTGAGAATCCTGAACGATTACTGAAATGATCTCGTCAATGGGAGCAAAGGAAAGCTCAGCTTCGGTGTATAGTTGTTGTTCAGTCGGAGGTGATGGAAGTTTTTCTATAATTGGTACGTCAATTGTAACAAGGGCCAGTTCAGACGATGGTTGCTGCTGTTCAGTAAGTGATTCGTCATCTTCGTTTTCATCATCAGTGTCTGAGTTTCCTTGATGAATAACTAATTCCTGATTCATTTCCCAAAATTTTATCTGAGATAGCAACCCAACCAGATCAGAATCTAGTTGAGTGATCACTGCTTGATCAGCATAGGCAGTTGGATTTGTGGGAATATAGTTGTTCTTCAATTTGCTGAAAATTTGAGCCAACTTCTTTGCTCGCACTTGATCAAATAAGTAGTTTTTCCTTTGCATAGCCAAAGTAATGGAGGCTGCTTTCACTGTCTTCAGAACATAATCTTCCAGTTTAATAAATTTATTCAGTTGAGATTTGTTCTTCAGTTTCTTGGCAAAAATTTCAGTTCGGTAGGCCTTACAATCATCATAGACTTGGATTTTTGAAGCTGCAAAATCATTAACCTTTGCCCAAACAAGGTCAATGTGGGTCTGAATCGGATTTGTTGGTCGGGATTTTTCAATCATCTTCCCTTTTCCTTTGTCAGAACTAATGAGGTGTGGAATTTCTAATCCAGTTCGAGTTGAATCCACCACTTCTACAAACTTGATGCCTTTCGAGCGTGCAGGTGCGACACCAATTGGTCGAGATATCTGAGTTAAGGGAGCTTTGGTCCTAACTGATTCCCTCTTTGTGCTAGCTGAATCATCAGGTGGAATGATGTTCAAGGGAACAGCTTCTATCGGTTGCTGACTCTCTGTGGTCATTGACTGATCAGCAACAATGGTGACTTCAGCAACTGACCTCACTCTTTGAGTTCTTGTTCTCTTGACAATCCGAGGTGATGGGGTTCTCTCTGAATCAGTTGTACTCAGAATCAATTTTCTTTTAGTGATCTTCCGTGGAGGTAGATTTTTGACTTTCTTTTCTGATTTTGTAGTCGCCTGATCAATTCCAATCTCCTTCTTAATCTTGACGAATTTGGCAGGAGAAATATCCATGGTGATTTTTGGTGGCATGGTATTCTTTGCATTGAACACCTTGAATTTCGATAATCTTTCAGAATCAGCATCCACTAAACCTCTTATTTTTAAAAGATAACTGATTTGTACGGCAAAACCCTTGGATTGTTTTGACGATAAAAACATATTCTTCAGTATGTTGAAGATGATCCGTTTCCAGTTGAATATTTGATCAGTCATAATAGCGGTAATAGCTCGAAACTTTTCCAATGTAAGAGCAGCAAATGATCCTGCTTTTGCTAAGAGCCCTTTAGCAATTATATCAGCAAGCAACTGAATTTCATGTTTCAGTTCCTTCTTAGGATCGGAAACTTTAATTTTCCGTCCATCAGCAGATAAAAGTATTTGCATTTCATCAATATCAGATGCTTTGACATCCGTCAGTTGTGCTAATCCCTCACAAGGTAAAGAAAATAATTCCCCAAAAGAATCATCAGATATAGTCAGCGACTGATTATTGACAGTAGAATTTATGATACCTTCTGAGTCAACTTTGCCAGAGGAATAGAAATCTTGAAGTTCTTTTGGATATATATCCTGCGATGATTGTCCCAGAAATTTTCTCAGACCAGCATTTTCGAGTTTTTGAAACACCTTTTTGACCTCTTCATCTCCGAAAGATAAAATGGATCCAAAATTGATTGTCATAGCATTAAGCATGTAAGCGGGAATCTGAGTTGTCATTTTGTACTGAGTAATTTGTTGAAAGAGAAATTTAGAGAAGATATATGTTCTTTCTTTCGGCAGTTCGTGAATAATCAAAAAGTAAAACTGAAATGAGGCGGACAATTGTACATATGTTTGTGACTATTCAAATTTTTGGACACGTGTCAGTCCGAAATAATTTGTGTTTTTCAAAATAGTGTACGCGTGCCATGTGTGTGCAATTTTGAGCGGTTAAAAACGTGTACACGTTGTAAACTTAAAATTCATCATGATTTAGCAGATAGTCACGACATATGATTTGGAATATAATAGGTTTAATTTATTAACTTTGATGAGAAGATTAGTAGAATTTTCAACTGAACGATCAGTTAGGAAAAACTGACTCTTTTCAGTTAGGAATTCACTAACAACTGTCTTCTCAGTTAATTTCTTAAACCATCATTCCCCCTAAATAAATGCATAAAAAAAATGACGGCAATAGACAGTAATGATTAAAGACGAGTATAGTGCTTGGCATATCAAACGTCACAGAGAGAAGTGTCCTTTCGTTTTCCTTGTCCTGGCCTATAAATAAGACTGAAAAGTTAGTCACAAGTATCAGCAGAAAACTTTTAAGAAGAAATGGCAGGAGCAAGTAGTTCAAGCGTCGTTCCAGTTACACTTGAGGCACAAAAAGCTGTGATAGAAGACGAGATCTTCTATGCTAATCTTCCCTACTGGGAAGAGTTAGTGGAGCTAGAGCTCCTGTACAACTCAGGAAGGGTCACCACCTTTAGGCGGATGGCCCAGTTAAGAGAAGTGCGAAAGCACTTAAAAATTTCTGCTGAGGTGGATGCCTTCAAGGAGGGCCACCTTTGTGAGTTGATGCTGCGTAAGGAGTTGGAGACTCTTAACAGCATCGCATCTTCTCATAATTTCTGCAAAACTTCATCCTCAGCACTAGCTGTTTGGATGAGAATGTGGATAAATAGTGTGCAAGAAACTTATGATCATGTAATCTTGTCCAATATTTATGGATAAATGAAATATTTATTTTGATTAATGTATCTTTTTATTTTGTTTTTGAGCACAATGATCTGGTATGAGATATAAACGCTTAAACGCTAACTGATATCAGTTGTGATAAATAGATAAACTGATAAAGGATTAATTTTAATAATTTGGTTACAAGTTATTAATTATTAACTAATAACTTAAAGTCATTGGTAAATAGGAAAGACATATTTAATGACTTAAAACGCTTCGGCTTCTTCATTTTTCCTATAAGTAGTGATCACAATGTAATATATTATCAGTTAAACTTTCAATATGTCTGATTCTGATACGGGCAGTAGCACTCATGTTCATGTGACTGAACAGTCAGCCCATCGTTTAGCTGAGATTAAAATAAAAATGGAGAAATATGTCTTTCACAAGGTGTTGACAACCTGGGAGAAGATTCAAGATTTGAAGAATGTGAGTGACAGTGGTGTCATTCCTACTCGTGCTCAGGAAAGAAGAGCACAAAAATTTCTTGCTCGTTTTGAGATTAGCCATGTTAGAGATTTGGTAGAAGATAAATGTCTTTTAGAGGCACTGCTGTGGAAGGAGTGGCATGTTATTGACAAGGTTTCGAAGTCTAGGGCATTTGCTAGAGTTCGAATCTATGAGTTGAATGATTGGGTTAGAGAATGGCTAGATACAGTTGGATCTATGATTTCTGCTGTAAATTGGGAACGATGGTATTCTTAATAAAATATTGTGCTTAATTTGTTGTGTTCTTATTTTCTGTATTTAATTCTGTTATAGAAGATATATCAATTAAACCAAGAATGTTTCGAAAATAAGAAAACTTAGCCTCTGGTAGCGATTTTGTGAAGATATCTGCTGCTTGCTGTTCTGTTGAAACATGCTCCAATCTGATGTTCTTCTTCAGTGCATGATCCCTGATGAAGTGATGTCTGAAATCTATGTGCTTGGTTCTGAAATGAAGAACTGGGTTATATGTTATAGCGATTGTACTTGTGTTGTCACAAAATATCGGTGACTCCTTTGCATCGACATCATAATCTTTCAGTTGTTGCTGAATCCAAAGCAGTTGTGCGCAGCAGCTTCCAGCAGCAAGATATTCTGCTTCAGTTGTGGAAGTTGCTATAGATGTTTGCTTCTTACTGAACCAAGAGATCAGTCTGTCTCCTAGAAACTGACATGATCCACTTGTGCTTTTCCGATCAAGCTTGCATCCTGCATAATCTGCATCTGAATAGCCAACTAAGTTGAAAGATGATTCTTTTGAATACCATAAACCAACATTTTCTGTGCCTTTAAGATATCTTAAAATACGTTTGGCCGCAGAAAAATGTGATTGCTTGGGGTTAGCTTGAAATCTTGCACATATACATACAGCAAACATAATATCAGGGCGACTAGCAGTTAGGTACAATAAAGAACCTATTAATCCTCTGTATAGTGTCGTCTCCACTGATATTCCCCCTTGATCAGTGTCTAATTTAATTGATGAACTCATTGGAGTGCTTGCTGCTGAACAAGATTCCATGCCAAATTTTCTTAGCAATTCCTTGGTGTATTTGGTTTGACTAATAAATGTTCCTGAATCCAGTTGTTTCACTTGCAAACCAAGAAAAAATGTCAGCTCACCCATCATGCTCATCTCGAACTTTTCCTGCATCAACTTAGCAAATTTCTTGCATAATTTGGGGTTAGTTGACCCAAATATAATATCATCAACGTAAATTTGAACAAGTAAGATATGATCATTTTTCGAGAATTTAAACAAAGTCTTATCAACTGATCCAACAGTAAAATCATGATCAGTTAGGAATTTTGAGAGGGTGTCATACCAAGCCCGTGGGGCTTGTTTGAGACCATATAGTGCTTTGTTCAAATGATAAACGTGATTAGGAAAATTATGATTGATAAAACCTGGGGGTTGCTCTACGTAAACTTCTTCTTGCAATTGGCCATTTAGAAATGCACTTTTCACATCCATTTGATAGACTTTAAAGTTCTGGAAAGATGCATAAGCAAGAAATATTCTTATTGCCTCCAGTCTTGCAACTGGTGCAAAAGTCTCATCATAATCGATCCCTTCTTCTTGTCTATAGCCTTGTGCTACGAGCCTGGCTTTGTTGCGCACAACTGGACCGTCTTCGTTCAGTTTGTTCCTATATACCCACTTTGTACCTATAACAGTTTTAGAAATTGGTCTTGGAACTAAGTTCCAGACATTGTTATGAACAAACTGATTTAGCTCTTCTTGCATTGCATTAATCCAATTTGGATCAGCAAGAGCTTCGTCAGTTTTCTTTGGTTCTAATTGAGATACAAAAGCTGAATGAATAAATAGATTGAGCATCTGATTTCTGGTTCTTACTGGATCAGATAGGGTTACCTATTACCAGTTCTGGAGGGTGTGATTTCTTCCATCTATATTCAGCATTTGTTTCTTCACAGCCAGCAAATTCTACGTTGGGTAACTGAATGTTCTCAGTTTCATTTGGAACTGATTCAGCTGATAATTGATTTCCATTAGTTTGTTCCATGAGCTGATTGTCAAGATTTGCTTCTAATTCAGCTGGTTGATCCAATATCTCAGGTTCAGGTGTATGAAAGATATTCTGATTATTACGATTTTCGTCTGAGTCATCATCTTCCAGGCTGATATCTGTAAAACGATCAGCTAGCTCAACTTGATCAGTTGGCTTATCAATTAGTGCAGTTTCATCAAACTCAACATGTGCGGATTCTTCAACATTCAAAGTTTTCTTATTAAATACTCTGTAAGCTATGCTAACTGATGAATATCCAAGGAATATTCCTTCTGCTGATTTGACATCGAATGCTTTTAGATAATTTTTACCATTGTTGTGAATGAAACATCTACAGCCAAATATTTTGAAATAAGTGATTACGCTTTTTCTTCCATGCCAGATCTCATATGGTGTTTTCATGTGATTTTTGTTAATCATCGATCTGTTCTGAGTGTAGCATGCAGTGTTTACTGCTTCTGCCCAAAATCTTTGAGAAATACCTGAATCAGCAAGCATTGTTCTAGCAGCTTCCGTAAGAGTTCGATTTCTTCTCTCAGCTACACCGTTTTGCTGAGGTGTTCTTGCTGCTGAGAGCTCATGCTTGATTCCGGCATTTTCTAAAAAGTTTGAAAGTGTTTGATTGATGAATTCAGTTCCTCGATCAGTTCTGATTCGATCAATCCCAACTGATTTTTCATTTAAAAGTCTTTTGAAAAGTTTAATCAGTTGTGCAGCAGTATGGTCTTTGGATTTGAGAAATATAACCCAAGTAAATCTTGAAAAGTCATCTACGACCACTAAGGTGTATTTCATTCCCCCTAAGCTCATGACTGGTATTGGACCAAAGAGATCCATGTGCAATAGTTCTAAGCATCGGGATGAAGATTTACAGCCTTTGTTTTTAAAAGAGGATCTAACTTGTTTTCCATACTGACATGCTGAACAAAGTTTTTCTTTTGAAAAATTTATTTTGGGCAAACCAGTTACAAGTTCATGCCTACTCAGATAGGCAAGAGTTTTAAAATTTAAATGATTTAATCGTTTATGCCATAACCAGTTTTGAGATGATTTAGACGCAATAAAGCATACTGGTGTATAAGGTTGATCATTCCAACTGACTTTGTAAGTGTTTCCACACCTTTTGCCAGTTAGAATAATCTCTTTAGTTGAGTTTTTGACTGAACAAGAATGTTTGTCAAACTGAACTGAGAATCCATTATCGCATAACTGACTAATGCTTATCAGATTGTACTTAAGATTCTCGACTAATAAAATGTCATTAATGGTGAAATTACCATGGATAAGCTTACCCTTACCCACGGTTTTACCTTTGGAGTTATCCCCAAAACTGATGTTTGGACCATTGTATTTGACCAGTTGGGACAATAAGTTTGAATCTCCTGTCATGTGTCGAGAGCATCCACTGTCCAGGTACCATATTGATCCAGTGCTTGTTCCTATTGTCTGCAATTAAACACAAAATAAGATTCTGGTACCCTTTTCTATTTGGGTCCATAGTTGATTAGTCCTTTTGGAATCCAGACTTGAATCAGTTTAACTGACTGTCCTGTTGCTGTATTCCATATGGTCCTTCCCTGTCTGTGTGTGCTTGGTGTATATTGTGTGGATGATTTTACATGTGTTTTTTTCTTCTTCAACTGATTGTTCAGTCGATATCCTTTCTGAACCGGCTTACAGTTGTGATAGTTTGAATAACCATATGAATATTTTCTGCTGAGAATTTTTGGTTGCTGATTCCATGAATCAGTCTTACCCTTTGGAGTATATCCAATTCCACATTTCATGCCTTTATTTATATTCTGAGATGGCTGTTCAATCGGTTTGCTCGACTCTTCTTGATTTTGTACCATAACTGATTTTACAAAGCTAATATATTTCCCTTTGTTCGTATCCAGTTTTGGTTGAGTATCTTGGGAAGACAAATCATCGTTACTACAGAATCCTAAACCAGTTTTTATCATCAACTGATTTCTGAGAATTCTGTATATTAGTTAGAGCTTTTGATGATTTGTTCCAGACTTGAATGAGCTCATTGAGCTTTGTATTTTCAAGCAACAATTTTTGAATCATTAATTGATCCCTGCTTCTTTCATCAGTTAGTTCAGCAATCTCCCTTCTTAGACTCAATATTTCAACTGATTCATCAGTTTTTGTTTTATCGTCTTTGGGATCATCTTGCTTTGCTCTGAGTTTTTCAAATGATGAAGCAAGCTTTTGATACTCATTGACCATGTCATGAAGAGTGGAAATGAGTTCTTCTCGTGTAAAATCAATAGAGCTAAAATCAAATACCTGCTCACAGCTTGATTGATCTTCTATGTTATCTGCCATTAAGCATGTTACTTCTTCCTCATCACTTGAACTGCAAGAGCTTTCTGGATCTGAATCTTCACTGTCAGTTTCTGCCCATTTGGCTTTGCTGTCTTCAGCTAGCAGTACTTCATGTTTCTTCTTGTAAGGCTTCTTTTCGTCTTTAGATCTTCTTTTGTGCTCATATATCTTCTTCTTTCTTTCAGTTGAGATTTGATTGTCCTTTTTAGGCTTTGTGCAGTTGGCAATAAAGTGACCGGATTTGCCACAGTTGAAACATACATTAGATTCTTCTCTGGAGTTGTTTCTTTGATAATTCTTCTGAAAATTTCCTTGATTTTTCCTCATGAATCTTCCAAATTTCTTAATGAATAGAGACATGACATCATTACTCATCTGATCAGCAGTTTTCTCAACTGAACCAGTTGATTCATTTCTAACAGCAGTCAAGGCAGTAGTTGCTGCTGGAGTGGATGGTTCACCTTCTCGAGTTTGAAGTTCAAACTCATATGCTTTTAGATCTGAAAATAAATCATGAAGTTCAACTTTGTTAAGATCTTTGGATTCCCTCATTGCCATAGCTTTGACATCCCATTCTTTGGGAAGTCCTCTGATTACTTTCAACGCTACTTCTTTATTTGTATACACCTTTCCAAGTGCATTTAGTTCGTTGATAATACAGCTTGTTCTTTCATCATACTCATCCATTGTTTCACCCATCTTCATTCTGATGTTGTCGAACTTCTGCATAGCGACTGAGAGTTTGTTTTCTTTAGTTTGATCATTTCCTTCGCAAAGTTGAATTAACTTTTCCCAAATTTCTTTGGCGGTTTTGCACATTTTGATCTTGCTGAACGTTACTTTGTCCAGTGTCTTATACAGTATGTCTTTTGCAACGTTGTCTAGATTTGCCTTTCTCTTGTCCTCTGTAGTCCACTCATCTCGAGGCTTTTCAATTCGGTGAGGTGCCCCTTCAGTAATAGCAGCAGCTGTGTTTGCTTTCAAAATTTTCATGGGTCCATCAGTTATGACGTACCACATGTCGTCGTCTTGTGCAGCTAGATGAGCCTGCATTCTGATTTTCCAATCATCAAAATCTTCCCTGGAGAACATTGGAATCTTATTGAATGAAGACATAATGATTAGATTGAGAATAGATAATCTTTGACAGGATATGCCTTGCTCTGATACCACTTGTTAGGATCGGTTATTGGCTAATTAGTGTTTAGAAGGGGGGGTTGAATAAACACTAATAGGAAATTAAATGTTTTTCAAAAAAGATAGTTCAGTCTTGTTACAAACTGAACTAAGTATCCCGTCAGTCAATATCAACCAGTTAAACTGAATAAGCAGTTGCGGAAAATAAACTGTTTGATAGATAGAATATCTAACTGAAAATGAAAAGCTGAAGTAAAGGTAACACGGTATGTTTATGGATGTTCGGAGATTTGAATAACTCCTACGTCACCCCTTCTATCTCAAAGATAGGATATTTACTAAAAGACTTTGATCGAGTACAACGCTTGTACAGACCCACTTCAGTTAGGACTTATCTATTGCCTGAACTGAAACTCTTAGTATAATACAATGATCTCTGTAAGTAACTGAACTTAGCACTTAATTGAATTTTCAATATTTCACAGTGCTAATTTGCTCAATGTGTAGCCTTGATTGCTACGAATAGATCTGATATGAGTGAGCAGAGATTTTTGACAGAGTAATGGCAAGTTTAAGATTGGTCAATGATCGTCATTGTCAACTGCTCTTTAGTCATATTTATAGACTTCTCTTCCAACGGTAATTTTGAATTCTCGTATCCGTTGATTGCCACTTTATTATTTCTTGGACAATGTTCTTGATTGCCTGCTTCATCATTTATTGCAAGCCGGCGTATAAATCTTGATAGCCGAAACACATTGTTCTATGCAGTGCGGCTTTCCACATTCAGTTGCTGTCTGATATGTCTTTTTGTCTGTTTGAATGATCTTTCCCAAGGTATCTTCAGTCGAGAAGCTTTAATATATTCGGCTGAATGTTTTACTGATCAGTTCTCAACTGATCAGTTTGTGTCAACTGATTTTAGTTGAATGTTCAGCTGCCGAATATGCTTTCATGCATTAGTTGATTTAGTTGATTGGTTTATGTTTTGTCAAACTCCAGAATTCAGTTTTCAACAATTATTTTAATTGAGCTTTACAAGACTCAATATTATTTAATTAATTCAACACTTCAATTCTTTTTAATTATTTGGACTCTACTAGGTCCACTAGTGTTTCAACACTTGAATTAATTTAATTTAGTCCACAATAATATTTATGAAAATCACAATTTTCAACTACATTATTTACTTGGCCAAATTTTAATCTTAGGAACACTTCCATAAATTAAAATTTATATTTCTCTCTTAGAAGTCATACTTCTATTTTTCTTTACGCTTATAAACACATTTATAAGCAGTTCAACACATTGAACTATTTTACTTCTCATCGGGATTTACAAAGCTAGCACTTGTGTGGCCCTCAATGGTTCATTGATACAACTAGCCGTGGGTTCACATCTCAATGTGATTCGGACTAAACATGTCTTTATTCGAGCATACCCCAATTGCTCCATTCTTACTTATCAACTCCTTGATAGTAAGAACGTCAGAACTCAAGTCTGATAGTACCCAACCAATCACGTTAAACGCCTAGCAGCATCGCTTACGTGATTCCCTAGGTATCACATGATAGTTCCTGCAAGAACCATTCAATTATGGTTAGCGTACAGTACGGTCCCTTCAACTCATATATCCCGACCGATTCGACAACTATTGGTTTATCGAGAGTTGTCAATGAATCGATACTATGTGTCATGTTGTGGTTGCATCGATGGTGTAATCTATGAAACCCCTTTCATAATTACCAACATACTCTGATCAGAGATTTCAACCCACACATACATGAAAAACACATAGGATATCCATACCCGTAGGTAAGCGGTGAATCCCCGGCTACAATGCATCGACTCCTATATGTTTCGCTGTAACACCCAACCTTGCCACCTGACGACCCCAAAAGAGTCGGTAAACAAGTCAAAGTGAAACGCTAGCACATAGAGTCTCAATGTTGTCCCGGGTCACATGGACTAATGGTGTACAACCATAAACTAAGACGTTTCCACTCGATAAGTGAGAACCACTTGGAAAGTCCTTTATAGAGGGTTGTTCAGTGCACTCTACCAGGAGCACCTATCTGCATGCTCGGACATCACAATGTCCCCTACCAATGAAACATGGTACTCACATCGCAGATACTAGTCTCTAACTCGAGCGGCCTATATCCTTCTTAGTGGCGGCTGAATCGACTAGGAACCGTTTAGAATATACAGTATTACAAATATGAGTTTCATGATACTCATCATATGAGCATCTCATATTCTTTCTACTATATTTATATTCAAGTACTTTATCTATGCAACTCGCATGGGTATAAAGATAAAGATGCGCCAAATTAATAAATTCAAACATTATTAAAATAAAGATCGTTTATACAAAGAGTTTCATCGTGAAAAGTCGGCCAACACTTGGCTCGACGTGCACCTACTCTAACAATCTCCCACTTGCACTAGAGCCAACTACCCATATACTTTAGACCCATTGATTCGCGATGCTTCTCGAATGATGGTCCTGGTAAAGGCTTAGTTAGTGGATCAGCAACATTATCTGCGGAGCCGACTTTGTCAATCGTGACATCTCCTCTTTCCACGATCTCTCTGAGGATGTGGTACTTTCTCAATACGTGTTTGGACTTCTGATGAGACCTTGGCTCCTTCGCCTGAGCTATGGCTCCCGTGTTGTCGCACATCACCGGGATAGGAGCAACTCCATTTGGAATGACGCCCAACTCTTGGACGAAATTCCTAATCCAAATAGCCTCCTTTGCTGCAGCCGATGCAGCAATGTATTCTGCCTCAGTGGTGGAATCCGCAGTACTGTCTTGCTTGGAACTCTTCCAAGAGACAGCACCACCATTGAGGATGAATATGAATCCGGAGGTTGACTTCGAGTCATCAACATCGCTTTGGAAGCTAGAGTCGGTATAGCCTTCCAATTTCAGTTCTCCACCCCCATAGACCAAGAACAATTTATTGGTCCTTCTCAAATACTTGAGGATGTCTTTCACAGCTTTCCAGTGTGGAAGACCAGGGTTGGATTGATATCTACTCACTACACTTAGTGCAAATGCCACGTCAGTACGTGTAGATATCATCCCATACATGATGCTACCAATAGCCGAAGCATACGGAATTCGTGTCATCGCCGTTATCTCTGCATCAGTCTTGGGAGACATAGACTTGGATAGGGACACGCCATGACACATTGGTAGATGTCCTTTCTTGGACTCATCCATCGAGAACCGCTTCACGATGGTATCAATGTATGTGGACTGGGTGAGACCAAGAAATCTTTTTGATCTATCTCTATAGATCTGTATTCCCAATACAAAAGATGCTTCACCCAAGTCCTGCATCGAGAACTTACTTGCTAACCATATCTTAGTTGATTGCAACATTCCTACATCATTCCCAATGAGTAGAATGTCATCAACATAAAGAACAAGGAATGTCACAGCACTCCCACTGACCTTCTTATACACACAGGGTTCCTCAGGATTTTTAGTAAAACCAAACTCTTTGATTGTACTATCGAATCTGAGATTCCAACTCCTAGATGCCTGCTTAAGACCATAAATAGATCTTTGAAGTTTGCATACCATATGCTCACTTCCGATAGATGTAAACCCTTCAGGTGGAGACATTTAAATCTCTTCCTTAATATCCCCATTAAGGAAGGCAGTCTTGACATCCATCTGCCATATCTCATAGTCATACCATGCAGCTATGGCTAGCAAAATCCTAATGGACTTGAACATCGCAACTGGAGAAAAGGTTTCCTCATAGTCAACACCTTGCCTTTGAGTATACCCTTTTGCTACCAATCGCGCCTTGAAGGTCAATACCTTCCCATCCGCCCCAAGTTTCCTCTTGTAAATCCATTTACACCCTATGGGAACATTCCCTCAGGTGGATCCACGAGATTCCACACTTGGTTCGAATGCATGGAATTCATCTCAGATTCCATTGCTTCAAGCCATTTGGATGAATCGGCATCAGATAACGCTTCCTTGAAGGTCCTTGGATCACATCCAAGGTTAGGCTCATCATGGTCCTCTTCAAGAAGCAGACCATACCTCATAGGTGGTCTCGAGACTCTCTCGGTTCTTCTAGGAGCTTGTATCTCCTCTCTTGGCTTCTCGGGTGTGGGTTCTACAACTGTGGGTGTCTCTCGAACCTCTTCGAGTTCTATCATTTCGCCTTTTCTATCCAATAGAAATTCCTTTTCCAAAAAGGTTGCGTTCCTAGAAACAAACACCTTTGTTTCTTGGGGATGATAGAAGTAATATCCAACTGAATTTCTTGGATATCCCACAAATTAGCATAAAATGGATCGACTATCCAATTTATCTCCCACTGTCTGCTTCACATAATGCAGGACACCCCCATATTCTAAGATAAGAATACTTGGGAGGCTTACCCATCCATATCTCATATGGAGTCTTGTCAACTGCCTTTGTATGGACATTGTTCAACAACAATGCCGCTGTCTCAAGCGCATATCCCCAAAAGGATGGCGGCAACTCCGTGAACCCCATCATAGACCGAACCATGTCCATCAAAGTTCGGTTACGACGCTCCGAAACACCATTCAACTGCGGTGTAGCGGGTGGAGTCTACTGCGAGAGAATCTCATTCTCCCTAAGATACTCTTGGAACTCGGCACTCAAGTACTCACCACCTCGATCCGATCGAAATGTCTTGATGCTTCGTCCCAATTGCTTCTCTACTTCACTTCTGAATTCTTTGAACCTTTCAAAGGCTTCAGACTTGTATTTCATCAAATACACATACCCATACCTCGAAAAGTCATCGGTAAAGGTGATGAAGTAGGCATGTCCATGCTTAGTGGTGATGCTAAGCGGACCGCACACATCGGTATGGATCAAATCCAATAACCCTTTGGCTCGCTCCGCATGGCCTTAAAGGGAATTTTGGTCATCTTTCCTTTTAGACAGGATTCACAAGTCGTGAGAGCATTAATATCGGACATATCAAACATGCCAACTCCCACTAGCTTGTTCATCCTTCTTGAGGAAATATGTCCTAATCGAGCATGCCATAATTGTGCCGAATTAAGAGTATCTTGTTTGCGCTTATTTGTTGTTGTTATTGCTTGGACATTGTTAAGTGGAATATCTTTCAATTTTAATGTGTAGAGATTGTTTTCTAGTTCTCCGGTACCAACTAAACATTCATTCTTGTAAATATTGCAAACACCTTTGCCAAATAAACAAGAAAATCCATCAATATCAAGCATAGGAATGGAAATAATGTTTTTGATCAAGTCTTGATGCGAACATGGTAGCCTTGCACGGGCGTATGAGCGAAGAAGATGGATTTAAGTGCGAGGAGCAAAGTGGTGGAGGGCTCGGGATGCATGGAAGAATGTTGGAGGGCCAAAGGAATAGGATTCAAGCATTAATCTCCTCAACCGAGTCTTCACGGACCTCGACACGGACCTGCACACGGGGTCCGTGCCCTTTACATCCGGAGATGAGCAAATACAGAGCCTGCACGGACCTGGAGACGGACCCAGGCACGGGGTCCGTGCCCTTTGTTATTGGCAAATACAGTGCCTACACGGACCCGTACACGGAGGTGAGCACGGGGTCCGTGTCCCTTGATCCCGATTGAAGAGTTTTACAGTATGTACACGGACCCGTCTACGGACGTCTGCACGGGGTCCGTGTCCTCTGTTTTCTGCGCGGATTTGTTTCCTTTTTTAGAGTTTTACTTTGCTAGGAAACTAGATTTTTGTTATCTTTTGATATAAGACATATCTTGGACGAATTTTTAGAACACAATACACATATTATTTTTGAGTTTATCAAACTTGTGAGAATTTTCTCTCAACTTTTCAAAGCTTTTAGCTTTGTCAAATCAAATCAAACTTATCAAAGTTTTTAACTTTGTGGCGTTTGTCGGTCGTTGCTTGTGCGGATTGTCGTAGGCAAAGTTCTTCGAAGGTTCGTATAGTTTTCGATTGTTTATACTCGTGTTTATTTGTTGCTAAACTCTTGCTAGTTTAGAGGTGAATATCACACAATACTTGAATCAAAAGATCGGGAAAACACACGGATCTTAATATCGTAATTGAATAGAGGGTGCGATTTATTTTTAATCGTGTTTGCTATTTATTCGTATCAAGATTCACGTCATTTGGTATCAGAGCTTCAGGTTTATTGAATTCAAGTAATTATCTTGTTTCTAAATTGCAGATCTGTATTATTTCTTCGTTTATTTTCAGATCTGTTTTGTTCTATCGTTCTTCGTAATTTTTTTCGTGAATCTGTGATTCTCGAAATTTGTTGGTGATTTTTTTTGGGATTTTCGAGTAGTACTCAAAAAAAAAAAAAAAAAAAGAGTACAAAAAATTCCGAAAATTCACCATTATTTCTTTTTGATATATTGTTCTATTCCCTTTAGAGAGTCATATTTAATTGTCTCTCACAGTCAAAAAAAAAAAATTCATATTCGAATTTCTTGTCTACACAGTCCAAGTGAGTCGGTCGCATTTGTTCACAAGTTTGAACCTTGATTGTTTGATATCCCAAATACAAAGCTTGAGCACACTTTTGAGAGTACTATCAAATTCGAGTGGAAACATTTGAGTGTGAGTGTTATTTTTTTGGAGTGACTAGTGAGTATTTGTTGTGAGAAAAAAAATAAGAGAGGAGAGACGAGTGAATATCTTTGGAGTGACCGGTGAGCTTTTGTGGTGAGGGAAAAAGACGAGTGCGAGTGAATTTTTCATTGGAGTGATTTGTGAGGATTTGTGGTGAGGAAATTTATTTATTTTATTGTTTTATACTAACCTTTTCTTGCAGGTATTATGATTGACGAACGTCAATTTAAAACGATGTTAGGAGGGTTGGATAGAAGGTGGGAGAATAAACGAGGTAGTAGAGTTGGAGGAGATGCGTTGTTGAACATGGATCGTTATAGGAGATTTGATGAGGATAAGGGGTATAGAAGCCGGGAAGGGTATAGACTTAGTGGCACGAAGATGACCATTCCATTTTTCAGTGGGGAAGCCGATCCAAAGGCGTACCTTGAGTGGGAAGAGAGAATGGAGTGTGTATTTGAGAGTCGGGAGAATTATACCGAAGCAATGAAGGTAAGACGAGCTTGTAGTGAGTTTACCAACTATGCTACTACTTGGTGGGATAAATTAGTACTGCGTAGGAGGCGATGTGGGGATGACCCTATAGTTACATGGGATGAGATGAAAATGGTGATGAGGAAGCAGTTTGCTCCAAAGCACATTCATAGGAGAGGTGTTCGTAGAGATGAGCATGGCGTGTATGAGGATTCATGGGCATCCAATTGGAGGACGAGCTTGGAAAAGAAAATCATTGCCAGGCCAAAGAAGGAGTCGAGACGTGAAGCTAGCAAATATGAACATCAAGGTACATCTAAAATCTCAAATGTTAGTACTTATGATATTCAATGTATTTGGTGTCTGGAGTTTGGACATTATATTACCCAATGTCCACGTGAGGAGATGACCGTAGTAAAATCACCAGTTGAGCTTAAATCTCAAATGGAGGTGGATATTGCGGTTGAGTCTCAATTGGAGGATGAGGTTGCAGTCGAGTGTGGAGTTGAAGTGAGCATTGATGTTGAGCCTAAAGTGGAGGTTGAGGGAATTGAGAAGGTTGGTCCTCTACTGATTTCTGACTTGTGCATAGAGTGTTGTGCTGTGGAGGGTGAATTCTTAGATGGTGGATTTGTTTCTAATGTGTGTGCTATGGAGGAGAAAAAAGAAAGTAGTAATAATTTGTTGCACGCATGTTATGATTCATCATGTACCTTTCTTGATCCATCTATTTCAATTGTAATTACTGACGATCAACTGCAATCTAATTGTGTGAGTGAAAAAGATTTTAAAATGGCCGAAAGAAAGAGAGATCAAAAGAGTGAGATGGCCATAAAAAAGAAAAAAGAGAGAAAAGATGAAAATGCAAAAGAGGCCAAAGAAAAAGAAAAGAAAAATGAATTAAAGGCCCAAAGGAGTGAAAAGAGTGAGATTGAGAGTTGTTTATTAGTGCATAAACCATTACATGTACCTTTGTACAAAGTGGTTTACTCATATTGTGATGAAATCGCCGGTTCAATCCCGAGCATTGTTACTTCTTCTTTGCAGGATTACGGTAATGCCATGATGGGGAGGCTAGCAAGTGTTGTTGGTGTGAGGATACAATGGGGTGAACCATATGGATTCAAGAGCCATAGCGATGAGGTAAGGTTAGTTGTCAACACAACACCTATGAGGTATGATTTTCTTCCTTACCTTAATTCATTGTTGTTTTGTTTTCAAGAACTATGGGGACAAGTTGGAAATGTGATGTTTAGAAGATGTGAATGTGATTTAATCTTGTTGCCTAAGTGTCATAGAAGTGAGAATGAATATGCATTGCATGAATTAGATTCAAATGTTATTGATTTTGAGTGTTCAAAGATTGTCCAATTGACACTTTGTCATGGCAATGACCTATGTGCATTAGGATTAACTTCATGTAGTGAGTTGAATGAAAACATGGATAGTACATTTAGTGTGTTCTATTTGCATGATTCCTACTTGTTTGATGAAGACTTTGAGAAGAGCGTGAATGACTATAAGAATTTCTTTGTCCATGATGAATATACCTTTAAGGAGATTAAGTTGTTCATGTTATGCTCGTTTTATGAGTTACCCGCTAGTGATGCATATTGTCATGATTTCATTATTGATAAGATGCATGCATTTCTATGTTGGTTACATATAAAAAGGTATGTCGAATGGTGTTGTAACGAGGGTCTTGCATGTATGAAGATAGCAACTAGGTTAGGGTTCTATGACATGCATGACTTAATTCTTAGTCCTAGTAAGCAATATATTTACATTTGTACCATACTTGCTTTGGTGTTGACTAGGTCTAAGAAGGGGAGGAACTTGATATTTGTGATACTTAATCATATTTTATCATTTGGTGTCCTTTGTTGTTTGGTGTATATTGAGGTTGGAGATTTGATAGTGAAAGAAACCTTGGAGTTGGAGTTCAAAGCGTGGATGGAGCACGTGGGCGATAGCACCTACAAACTTGAGCTTAAAGGTAAGTATGTTGGTAATTTAATTCTTGTTATTACTAACTTGCGTCGTTTCTGTGTAGGTAGTGAAGATTTGAGGACAAATCCTTTTCAAGAAGGGGAGGATGATGCGAACATGGTAGCCTTGCACGGGCGTATGAGCGAAGAAGATGGATTTAAGTGCGAGGAGCAAAGTGGTGGAGGGCTCAGGATGCATGGAAGAATGTTGGAGGGCCAAAGGAATAGGATTCAAGCATTAATCTCCTTAACCGAGTCTTCACGGACCTCGACACGGACCTGCACACGGGGTCCGTGCCCTTTACATCCGGAGATAAGCAAATACAGAGCCTGCACGGACCTGGAGACGGACCCAGGCACGGGGTCCGTGCCCTTTGTTATTGGCAAATACAGTGCCTACACGGACCCGTACACGGAGGTGAGCACGGGGTCCGTGTCCCTTGATCCCGATTGAAGAGTTTTACAGTATGTACACGGACCCGTCTACGGACGTCTGCACGGGGTCCGTGTCCTCTGTTTTCTGCGCGGATTTGTTTCTTTTTTTAGAGTTTTACTTTGCTAGGAAACTAGATTTTTGTTATCTTTTGATATAAGACATATCTTGGACGAATTTTTAGAACACAATACACATATTATTTTTGAGTTTATCAAACTTGTGAGAATTTTCTCTCAAATTTTCAAAGCTTTTAGCTTTGTCAAATCAAATCAAACTTATCAAAGTTTTTAACTTTGTGGCGTTTGTCGGTCGTTGCTTGTGCGGATTGTCGTAGGCAAAGTTCTTCGAAGGTTCGTACAGTTTTCGATTGTTTATACTCGTGTTTATTTGTTGCTAAACTCTTGCTAGTTTAGAGGTGAATATCACACAATACTTGAATCAAAAGATCGGGAAAACACACGGATCTTAATATCGTAATTGAATAGAGGGTGCGATTTATTTTTAATCAGTGTTTGCTATTTATTCGTATCAAGATTCACGTCATTTCTGATGCGAACATGGTAGCCTTGCACGGGCGTATGAGCGAAGAAGATGGATTTAAGTGCGAGGAGCAAAGTGGTGGAGGGCTCGGAATGCATGGAAGAATGTTGGAGGGCCAAAGGAATAGGATTCAAGCATTAATATCCTCAACCGAGTCTTCACAGACCTCGACACGGACCTGCACACGGGGTCCGTGCCCTTTACATCCGGAGATAAGCAAATACAGAGCCTGCACGGACCTGGAGACGGACCCAGGCACGGGGTCCGTGCCCTTTGTTATTGGCAAATACAGTGCCTACACGGACCCGTACACGGAGGTGAGCACGGGGTCCGTGTCCCTTGATCCCGATTGAAGAGTTTTACAGTATGTACACGGACCCGTCTACGGACGTCTGCACGGGGTCCGTGTCCTCTGTTTTCTGCGCGGATTTGTTTCCTTTTTTAGAGTTTTACTTTGCTAGGAAACTAGATTTTTGTTATCTTTTGATATAAGACATATCTTGGACGAATTTTTAGAACACAATACACATATTATTTTTGAGTTTATCAAACTTGTGAGAATTTTCTCTCAACTTTTCAAAGCTTTTAGCTTTGTCAAATCAAATCAAACTTATCAAAGTTTTTAACTTTGTGGCGTTTGTCGGTCGTTGCTTGTGCGGATTGTCGTAGGCAAAGTTCTTCGAAGGTTCGTATAGTTTTCGATTGTTTATACTCGTGTTTATTTGTTGCTAAACTCTTGCTAGTTTAGAGGTGAGTATCACACAATACTTGAATCAAAAGATCGGGAAAACACACGGATCTTAATATCGTAATTGAATAGAGGGTGCGATTTATTTTTAATCGTGTTTGCTATTTATTCGTATCAAGATTCACGTCAAGTCTGGTACGAACAAAACATCTCTTAATACAAACTTAAAATCATTGTTCAAAATTAAACAAACATCTCCTACGGCCTTGGCAGCAACTCTTGCTCCATTGCCCATTCTCAAGAAGGTCTCACCCTCTCGGAGCCTTCTACTTCTTCCCATCACCTGCAAATCATTACAGAGATGTGAGCCACAGCCGGTATCCAATACCCAAGAAGTAGAGTTAATCGAGATATTTACTTCAATAAAGAACATACCATTGCCAGAACCCTTCTGCGCAAGATATTCCCTGCAGTTACGCCTCCAATGTCCAGGCTTCTTGCAGTGATGACAGATGTCAACTGTCTTCTCAGCCTTGGCTGGCGCGGCTGCCACTACGGGACTCGGAGTCTGCCTCTTCAAGGGCACACTCTTCTTGGGGCGCTGGAAAGAACGCTTCTTTCCCTTCCCACGTGGACCGGTCTTCGTGCTAGATGAAGAGCCCACATAAAGAACCGGCTTCTCCTTTTTGATTGTGGACTCAAAGGTCACAAGCATGTTCACCAACTCTTCAAGGCTTGGCTCAAGCTTGTTCATATTGAAATTCACCACAAAAGGATCGAACGAGCTCGGCAGTGACAACAGTAGCACGTCGGTGGGAAACTCCGAAGGCAAGATCAAATCCATGCCAACGAGCTTATCCACGAGCCCAATCAACTCTAGGCCATGCTCATGGACCGAAGCCCCATCTCGCATGCGTAAAGTGATGAGCTCCTTGACTGTGGCATGCCTTAGAGGCCGAGTCTGCTCACCAAAGAGCTCCTTGATGTGCATATGAATGTCAGCAGCATTCTTAGCATCCTCGAATCGCCTCTGCAGCTCATCGTTCATCGAAGCCTGCATATAACACCTCGCCTTCAACTCATGGTCGCACCAATCCTTGTAGGTCTGCAATTCCTCAGGAGTGCAGCTAGTCGGAGTCTCAGCAGGGGGCGACTCAGTCAGTGTGTATGCAATTTTCTCCGAGTTCAAGACAATCTTTAGATTTCTTAGCCAAGTGATATAGTTAGGTCCGGTTAGAACGTGTTTTTCGAGAATAACGGAAAACGGGTTGCGAATTGATGACATTGTCAAAGATTTGTACTGAAAAGTAAAACAGATAAATGTTAATGACTATTTTAAAATATTTAATAAGATATAAAGTTTGGACTTTTACTTTATAAATTATCGCTCTCACTGTTTTGACATTTTCACTACCCTCTATTGAAAACGGGAAACACTTTCCTCAGTAGGTACGTAAGGTCCAATTAGCGAATTGTGATCCCGAATAATATCGGCCAATCACAATTCCTAAAAGGTAGTTTCCAATTGCATCGCCATGCAACCCTCTACGTATACTTTTGTCTCACGTTTGATTAGGACCCAATAATATGACGTCGTTCATCTTTACGTGTCAAGCCTAACCCATCGATATTGAACCTTAATGGACGGTCGCCATGAGTTCCCTCAATAATATGAGCCGAAATCATGGGAGTTCCACATAGTTCACATCACCATGTCAATGGATGTCACAGCTTTCCGGCACACAGGGCCCCCTCAATAATATGAGCCGAGCCCCGAGTACGGGTAGCGTTCAACATGCACCCATTGTCGATGGAAGACAAGGAAATTATAAACAAATTTATAATTCCCCTTTTCGGACTTGATATTAATTTTGAATCTAATTCAAAATGAGGGTTTTTTAATTTTGAAAGGTCTCATCATTAATTTTATTTTAAAAGCTCGCCATGTTTGATCGTATGTTTGCCGGATTCATGCAACTTTGTTATTATAATAATAATAACGCACATACTCATTATTTATAACATATCATGCATATATTATAAATAGAAAACAGTACAAAGGATGATCAATTGCCCCAATACTAATGGCCCGTGTGAGCTAAACACGGGCCTAGGTCCAATCCTAGGGTAAATGCAAGGGATGCAATGCAACTAAATTATTACATTAGCATCCAATATTACATGTCTTCGATCTTCATAATCACCAAGGCCACCATCTTCCAATCTTGATCTTCCACTATTCTAATATTTACAATTAAATATCCATGGCACATAGGGATACATCTCATGGGGGTGGGAACGGGCCATAAACCAAGCCCACTTTAAATTGATAATTATTACAATCATTCAACACAAATATCCTAGCATACACCTAGCAAATTGGGCTTGGGCTTTTGATCATCCTTCATGCATAATATCACATATCATACACCATCAATTAATTATCACTATAATTAATTGATCCAATATTATATATCTTGATCCAATCACTAAACGCCACAATTATAAATTAAATTAACAAAGTATACAAACTCCTTTGTCTACTTTCAAATTAATTTATTTATAATCGAATTTCTTGTAAATCACAATTTACTATAAATAATTAAAGTCCTACTTCAATTATTTATTTTATGAGAAAATATGTGCAACAATTGTAAATTTAAACTTAAGGGCCCAAAAACATTTTTCACCAAAAATATTTTGGCCCATTTAAATTTCACAAATTATGTTGGTCATCCAATGGCCCAACATCTCAAGGCCCATGACACTAAGATTGTCCAAAACACTTTTGGAAACCCTAGTCGTCATCGCCGTCGCCGGAGCTCCGTCGCCGGATTCCGGCAACAAAAAAAAATTTTTTTTTTTTTTTATAACTGGAATTTTTCCGGGCAGCCTTTGCCCGAAATTCTCGGGCAGCCCGAGACTTCACGGGCAGTAGCAAGCTGCCCGAAACATTTTTTTTTTTTTTTTTTTTGCTTCAAAAATTTCGGCCTTGATGATTTTTCATGCACAAAAATTCTCAAGCGGTTAGAAATCGATCTCAACATAATATTATGCAAATATTACACAAAAACCGTAACCTTAGCTCGGATACCACTTGAAAACGGACCGGTTACGGTGGCCGGAAGCGCAACGGAAGTCAAAAATATTTAAATTTCATCAAGAATTTTCGACCACCTTGAAGTTTATGTGCAATATTTACAAAAATAAACATACATTCATAGGATGTTCAAGTGATTTACCTATCAACTTTAAAAAGTTGATGATGGCTCCAACTTAGTTGACTAACAACTAAGCTCTTCTTTGGCAAGACAAGTCTACAAGCTTCCTTCCCCTTCAAGAATTAGGCCCACCACTTAACAAGGTAAATCCCCTCAAGTTTTGCACTAGAAAAACTTGAGGATTTTTCAATGAAAAGATTTTTGTTTCTCCAACAAATTGAAGAACACAATGAAGAAAAATTTGAGAGAAAAGGGAAGGAAAATTTCGGCCAAGTGAAGTGTGGAATGAGGGAGTGAAGTCTAGACTTGGGTGTGGGAAAAGTGAAAAAGTTGATCCCCATGCCATGCATTATTTTATTAAAAAGTAATCCACACCTCTTCACCTCCCAAGCATGCAAACCCTAGCATGTCATGTATATAATATGGTTTTTAACACATTAAAAACCATGGAATAAATTTTAATTATCTCAAACATATTTGAGATTAATTAAATACTACTTGAATTTATTCAAGTCCCACTAGTTAAATAATTATTTTAATTGAGCTCTACAAGACTCAATATTATTTAATTAATTCAACACTTGAATTATTTTTAATTATTTGGACTATACTTGGTCCACTAGTGTTTCAACACTTGAATTAATTTAATTTAGTCCACAATAATGTTTATGAAAATCACAATTTTCAACTACATTATTTACTTGGCCAAATTTTAATCTTAGGAACACTTCCATAAATTAAAATTTATATTTCTCTCTTAGAAGTCATACTTCTATTTTTCTTTACGCTTATAAACACATTTATAAGCAGTTCAACACATTGAACTATTTTACTTCTCATCGGGATTTACAAAGCTAGCACTTGTGTGGCCCTCAATGGTTCACTGATACAACTAGCCGTGGGTTCACATCTCAATGTGATTCGGACTAAACATGTCTTTATTCGAGCATACCCCAATTGCTCCATTCTTACTTATCAACTCCTTGATAGTAAGAACGTCAGAACTCAAGTCTGATAGTACCCAACCAATCACGTTAAACGCCTAGCAGCATCGCTTACGTGATTCCCTAGGTATCACATGATAGTGCCTGCAAGAACCATTCAATTATGGTTAGCGTACAGTACGGTCCCTTCAACTCATATATCCCGACCGATTCGACAACTATTGGTTTATCGAGAGTTGTCAATGAATCGATACTATGTGTCATGTTGTGGTTGCATCGATGGTGTAATCTATGAAACCCCTTTCATAATTACCACCATACTCTGATCAGAGATTTCAACCCACACATACATGAAAAACACATAGGATATCCATACCCGTAGGTAAGCGGTGAATCCCCGGATACAATGCATCGACTCCTATATGTTTCGCCGTAACACCCAACCTTGCCACCTGACGACCCCACAAGAGTCGGTAAACAAGTCAAAGTGAAACGCTAGCACATAGAGTCTCAATGTTGTCCCGGGTCACAAGGACTAATGGTGTACAATCATAAACTAGGACGTTTCCACTCGATAAGTGAGAACCACTTGGAAAGTCCTTTATAGAGGGTTGTTCAGTGCACTCTACCAGGAGCACCTATCTGCATGCTCGGACATCACAATGTCCCCTACCAATGAAACATGGTACTCCCATCGCAGATACTAGTCTCTAACTCGAGCGGCCTATATCCTTCTTAGTGGCGGCTGAATCGACTAGGAACCGTTTAGAATATACAGTATTACAAATATGAGTTTCATGATACTCATCATATGAGCATCTCATATTCTTTCTACTATATTTATATTCAAGGACTTTATCTATGCAACTCGCATGGGTATAAAGATAAAGATGCGCCAAATTAATAAATTCAAACATTATTAAAATAAAGATCGTTTATACAAAGAGTTTCATCGTGAAAAGTCGGCCAACACTTGGCTCGACGTGCACCTACTCTAACAATAGCTTTGAGCGTCGCTTCTCCGGAAACCTCTCCTTCCTCAAGTGTAGCCACACCCAATCGCCCTTCTCAAATACCACCTTCTTTTTCCCTTTGTTGGCTTGCCTAGCATATTGTTCATTCTTCTTCTCAATGTTGGCTTTGGCCTTTTCATGCAACCCCCTAACAAATTCAGCCTTTTTTTTGCCATCCATGTTTAACCTTTCACTCACAGGTAAAGACATCAAATCCAACGGAGTCAAAGGTGATGCAAACGTGGTTGATCAAGCACCAAAGAAAGCATGGGAGTCGTTGGAGTTGCCCGAAGGACCTATAACGAGAGGACGTAACAAGAAGTTTAAAGAAGCACTTCAAGTACTCATGATGAACTACCAAAGAGGTTCTACAAACTTGGTGACCAAATTAGAGGAGGTTGGGAATCATGGGAATTATATTGGAGAGTTTTGGAATGTTATTCAAGTGGTCATGGTCGAAGCAGAACCGCACCCGCGCTCCAACAGGGAGTGCACCCGCGCTCCAAGATGAAATTCGCCGAAGCAGCACCGCACCCGCGCTCAAAACAGGACCGCACCCGCGGTCTTGCTATAAAAAAAAAAAAAAAAAAAAAAATTTTTTTTTTTTTAAAAAAAAAAAAAAATTTCCGAGACTGTACCGCACCCGCGGTCCAGTCTGCAGCGCACCCGCGGTCCTTTGGCGCACTTCCGTGTCAAAGTTGCTAATTAGCTCATTTAAGCTTTTCACACTACTTTTCTTGTATTTTAATGATTATATAATGCATGTATTATTGTTGAACGGATCATTATTGAAGATATATGAAATTGTATTGAGTTCTCTCAATCTTGCAAGGCTTGTGCTTTGTGTTTACTAAAAATCAAACTTATCAAAGATTTAATCTTTGTGACGTTTGTCGGTTGTTTCTCGCTCGGATTGTCATAGGCTTGTTCTTTGAAGGTTCGTTCTTGATTCAATTGTTTTATCGTTGATATTTGTTGCTAAGTTAAATAACTTAGAGGTGAATATCACAAATTTTTACTTGTTTCAAAAGATCGGGACAAAATAATCGTTCCTTGTTTGTTATTGAATTGAGGGCTGCGATTTCTATATTCGTGCTTGCCTTTCATTTGTACGAGGATTCATATCATTTGGTATCAGAGCTTTGGCTCATTGAATTCAAGTAAGTTATCTTTGTTGTTATTTTCAGATCTGACTATCCTTTGTTCTGTTCTCAGATCTGTGGTATTTTTTTTTCCTATCGTCATATCTATCAAAAACAAAAACAAAAATTCATTCTGTTTCAGTTTTGTGTTATCCTTTGTTCTATTTTAAGATCTACGTTATTTCTATCATCCTTTGTCATTTGATAATCCAGAATCATCGAAAAAAAAAATATTTGTTTCAGTGTTATTCTATCGTTCTTGTTGTTGTGCAATCCAAGTGAGACAGTTGCAAGTGTTCACGAAGTGAATCTTGTTAGTTTGATAAAAATATATATATATATATATATGTTAGAGTAGGTGCCCGTCGAGCCAAGTGTTGGCCGAGTGTTCACAATGAAACTCTATGTATAAGCAATCTTTATTTTAATAATATTTGAAATTATTATTTTTGGCAAATCTTTATCTGTATACCCATGCTAGCTGCATAGATAAAGCCCTTGAATATACAAATAGTAGAAAGAATATGAGATGCTCATATGATGAGTATCATGAAACTCATATTTGTAATACTGTATATTCTAAACGGTTCCTAGTCGATTCAGCCGCCACTAAGAAGGATATAGGCCGCTCGAGTTAGAGACTAGTATCTGCGATGTGAGTACCATGTTTCATTGGTAGGGGACATTGTGATGTCCGAACATGCAGATAGGTGCTCCTTGTAGAGTGCACTGAACAACCCTCCATAAAAGGACTTTCCAAGTGGTTCTCACTTATCGAGTGGAAAAGTCCTGGTTTATGGTTGTACAGAATTAGTCCTTATGACCCGGGACAACATTGAGACTCTATGTGCTAGAATTACACTTTGACTTGTTTACCGACTCTCATGGGGTCATTAGGTGGCAAGGTTGGGTGTTCTGTCGAAACACATAGGAGTCGATGCATTGTAGTCGGGGATTCACCGCTTACCTTCGGGTATGGATATCCTATGTGTTTTCATGTGTATGTAGATCGAAATCTCTGGCCAGAGTATGGTTGTAATTATGAAAGGTGTTTCATAGATTACACCATCGATGCAACTACGACATGACACATAGTATCGATTCATTGACAACTCTCGATAAACCAATGGTTGTCGAATCGATCGGGATATATGAGTTGAAGGGACCGTACTGTACGCTAACCATAATTGAATGGTTCTTGCAGGCACTATCATGTGATACCTAGGGAATCACGTAAGCGATGCTGCTAGGCGTTTAACGTGATTGGTTGGGTACTATCAGACTTGAGTTCTGACGTTCTTACTATCAAGGAGTTGATAAGTAAGAATGGAGCAATTGGGGTATGCTCGAATAAGGACATGTTTAGTCCGAATCACATGGAGATGTGAACCCACGGCTAGTTGTATCAATGAACCATTGAGGGCCACACAAGTACTAGCTTTCTAGATCCCGTTGAGAAGTAAAAATAGTTCAATGTGTTGAACGGCTTATAAATGTGTTTATAAGCGTAAAGAAAAATAGAAGTATGACTTCTATGAGAGAAATATAAATTTTAATTTATGGAAGTGTTCCTAGATTAAAATTTGGCCAAGTGACTAATGTTTTTGAAAATTGTGATTTTCATAAACATTATTATGGACTAAATTAAATTAATTCAAGTGTTGAATTAATTAAACACTAGTGGGCCTAGTAGAGCCCAAATAATTAAATTAATTAAGTGTTGGATTAATTAAATAACATTGGGCCTTGTAGAGCCCAATTGGAAATAATTATTTAACTAGTGGGCTTGATTAAAATCAAGTAAAATCTAATTGGGCTCAAATATGTTTGAGACAATTAAAAGTCCATGGGCCTTGTAATAGTTACAAGCCCACATGCAAAGTATGCTAGGGTTTGCATGCTTGGGAGGTGAAGAGGCTTGGAATACTTTTGAATAAAATATTGAAAAAGCATGGGATCACTTTTTGGACAACCAAGGTCACTCTTCCCTCCCTCATTCACTACATGGCCGATTTTTGTGATATTCCTCTCCTCCATTTTTCTCTCTTTTGTTCTTCAATTGTTGGAGATCAAAAACACTTCTTTTTGAAAAATCCTCTTAATTTTCTAGTGCAAATTAAGAGTGGATCTTCCTAGTTAGTGGTGGGCTTGATTTTGAAGGAAAGAAGGAGGCTTGGAGGAGCTTGTAGATCTTCATGCCTTGAAGAGCTTTGTTGTTTGACAACAAAGTTGGAGCCAAACATCAACTTTTGAAGTTGATAGGTATATTTTCTTAACATCCTATGTATGTTTTTGAGATTTTTGTAAATATTGCACAACTTCTAATGGTGGCCGAAATTTTCCCTTAAAAATTTGATTTTTATGCTTCCGTTGCGTTTCCGGCCACCGTAACCGGTCCGCTTTCAAGTGGTATCCGAGCTTAGGTTACGGATTTTGTGTAATATTTGCATAATATTATGTTGAGATCGATTTCTAACCGTTTGAGATTTTTTGTGCAAGAAAATCATCAAGGCCGAATTTTTGAAGAAAACAAAAAAAAAAAAAATGTTTTTCCGGGCAGCCGAGGGGCTGCCCGAAAGGGGCTGCCCGAAAATTTCGGGCAGCCGAGGGGCAGCCCAAGGGGCTGCCCGAAATGTGCAGTTTTTTAAAATAAAAAAAAAAAAAAATTTTAAGTCGGCCGGAATCCGGCGACGGAGCTCCGGCGACGGCGATGACGGCTAGGGTTTCCAAAAGTGTTTTGGAATATCAAAGTGTCATGGGCCTTGAGTTGTTGGGCCATAGGATGGCCAACACATTTGTGATTTTAAATGGGCCAAAATATTTTTAGTGAAAAATGAGTTTGTTTTTGGGCCCTTAAGTTTAAAATTACAAAAGTTGCAAATATTTTCTCATGAAATAAATATTTTAAGTTGGACTTTAAATATTTATAGTAAATGGTGATTTACAAGAAATTCGGTTATAAATAAATTAATTTGAAAGTAGACAAAGGTGTTTGTATACTTTGTTAATTTAGTTTATAATCGTGGCGGTTAGTGATTGGATCAAGATATATAATATTGGATCAATTAATTATTGTGATAATTAATTGATGGTGTATGATATGTGATATTATGCATGAAGGATGATCAAAAGCCCAAGCCCAATTTGCTAGGTGTATGCTAGGATATTTTGTGTTGAATGATTGTAATAATTATCAAATTTAAAGTGGGCTTGGTTTATGGCCCGTTCCCACCCCATGAGATGTATCCCTATTTGCCATGGATATTTATTTGTAAATATTAGTATAGTGGATGATCAAGATTGGAAGATGGTGGCCATGATGATTATGAAGATCGAAGACATGTAAATATTGGAAGCCAATGTAATAGTTGCATTTGCATCCCGTGCATTTCCCTAGGATTGGACCTAGGCCCGTGTTTAGCTCACACGGGCCATTAGTATTGGGGCGATTGATCATCCTTGTCTTGTTTACTGTTTATAATATATGCATGATATGTTATAAATAATGAGTATGTGCGTTATTATTATGATAATAACAAAGTTGCATGAATCCGGCAAACATACGATCAAACATGGCGAGCTTTTAAAATAAAATTAATGATGAGACCTTTCAAAATTAAAAACCCTCATTTTGAATAAGATTCAAAATTAATATCAAGCCCGAAAAGGGGAATTATAAATTTGTTTATAATTTCCTTGTCTTCCATCGACAATGGGTGCATGATGAACGCTACCCGTACTCGGGGCTCGGCTCATATTATTGGGGGAGTTTTGGGTGCCGGAAAGCTGTGACTTCCATTGACATGGTGATGTGAACTACGTGGAACTCCCATGATTTCGGCTCATATTATTGAGGGAACTCATGGCGACCGTCCATTAAGGTTCAACATCGATGGGTAAGGCTTGACACGTGAAGATGAACGACGTCATATTATTGGGTCCTAATCAAACGTGAGACAAAAGTTTACGTAGAGGGTTGCATTGTGATGCAATTGGAAACTACCTTTTAGGAATTGTGATTGGCTGATATTATTCGGGATCACAATTCGCTAATTGGACCTTACGTACCTACTGAGGAAAGGAGTTTCCCGTTTTCACTAGAGGGTAGTGAAAGATGTCAAAACAGTGGGAGCAAATATTTATGAAGTATAAGTCCAAACTTCATATCTTACTAAATATTTAAAATAGTCATCAACTTTTATCTGTTTTTACTTTTCAGTACAAATCGACAATGTCTTCGATGCGCAATTCGATATCTATAATACTCGACAAACACATATTAATTGGACCTAATTACCTCACTTGGCTAAGAAATTTGAAAATAGTCTTAAATTCGGAAAGGGTAACATATACACTAACTCAGTCGCCCCCTGTTGAGGCTCCGACTGACTGCAATCCTGAGGAATTGCAGGCTTACAAGGAATGGTGTGACCATGACTTGATAGCCAGGTGTTATATGCTGACTTCTATGAACGATGAGCTACAGAGGCGTTTTGAGGATGCAAAGAGTGCTGCTGACATTCATTTGCATCTCAAAGAGCTCTTTGGAGAGCAAACGCGTCCTCTTAGGCATGCTACCGTCAAGGAGCTGATCACTTTGCGCATGCGAGATGGGGCCTCGGTCCATGAGCATGGCCTAAAGGTGATCGAGCTCGTGGACAAGCTCGTTGGCATGGATCTGATCTTGTCTTCAGAGTTGACCACCGACGTGTTGCTGTTATCACTGCCTAGCTCATTTGATCCTTTTGTGGTGAACTTCAACATGAACAAGATGGAACCGACCCTTGAGGAGTTGGTGAACATGCTTGTTACGTTTGAATCCACCATCAAGCAAGAGAAGTTGGTTCTTTATGTGGGTTCTTCATCTGGTACGAAGATTGATCCACATGGGAATGGAAAGAAGAGTTCTTTCCAACGTCCCAAGAAGAACGTGCCCCTGTTGAGGCAATCTCCGAACCCTGTTGAGGCAGCCAGACCAGTTAAGGCTGACAAGACTGGTGATGTTTGTCATCACTGCAAGAAGCCTGGACATTGGAAGCGAAATTGCAAGGAATATCTTGCCCAGAAGTGTTCTGGAAACGGTATGTTCTAAATTTAAGTAAACATTTTAATTAACTCTACTTCTTGGGTATTAGATACCGGTTGTGACTCACATCTCTGTAATGGGTTACAGGTGATGGGAAGAAGTAGGAAGCTTAAGGAAGGTGTGACCTTCTTGAGAATGGGCAATGGAGCAAGAGTTGCTGCCAAGGCTATTAAGGATGTTTACTTATTGTTGAACAATGACTTTAAGTTAATTTTAAGAGATGTTTTGTTTGTACCTGTTTGGTGTAAAACATTGTTTCCATTTCTATTGTGATAAAAATGGATATTCTTGTTTATTTAGCAAAGGTGTTTGCAACATTTACAAGAATGAATGTTTAATTGGTACTTGAGAACTTGAAAAACGATCTCTATAACTTAAAAGTAAAAGATATTCTACTAAATGTCCATTCAAAGGCAGATACCATATGAGATATGGATGGGTAAGCCTCCCAAATATTCTTATCTTAGAATATGGGGAGCCCTGCTTATGTGAAGCAGGTAAGTGGGAGATAAATTGGATTGTTGATCCATTTTATGTTACTTTGTGGGATATCCAAGGAATTAGGTTGGATATCATTTCTATCATCCCCAAGAAACAAAAGTGTTTGTTTCTAGGAATGCAACCTTTTTGGAAAGGGATTTTCTATTGGATAGAAAAAGGCAGATGATAGAACTCGAAGAGGTTCGAGAGAAACCCACAATTATAGAACCCACACCCGATGAGCCAAGAGAGGAGATACAAGCTCCTAGCAGATACGAGAAAGTCTCGAGACCACCTATGAGGTATGGTCAGCTTCTTGAAGAAGGCCATGATGAGCCTAACCATGGATGTGATCCATGGACCTTCAAGGAAGCGTTATCTGATGCCAATTCATCCAAGTGACTTGAAGAAATGGAATCTGAGTTGAATTCCATGCATTCGAACCAAGTGTAGGATCTTGTGGATCCACCTGTGGGAACTGTTCCCACAGGGACTTGGGGAGGATGGGAAGGTGTTGACCTTCAAGGCGCGATTGGTGGCAAAAGGATGTACTCAAAGACAAGGAGTTGACTTTGAGGAAACCTTTTCCCAATCGCAATGTTCAAGTCCATAAGGATTTTATTAGCCATAGCTGCATAGTATGACTATGAGATATGGCAGATGATGTCAAGACAAACTTTCTTAAATGGGGATTTTAAGAAAGTTATTTACATGTCTAAACCTGAAGGGTTTACATCTATCGGAAGTGAGCATATGGTATGCAAACTTCAGAGATCTATTTATGATCTAAAGCAGGCATCTAGGAGTTGGAACCTCAGATTCGACAGTACAATCAAATAGTTTGATTTACTATGAATCATGAGGGACCCTATGTGTATAAGAAGGTCAGTGGGAGTGTTGTGACATTCCTGGTGCTTTATGTTGATGACATTCTAATCATTGGGAATGATGTAGGAATGTTGCAATCAACAAAGATATGGTTAGCGAGTAAGTTCTCGATGCAGGACTTGGGTGAAGCATCTTTTGTATTGGGATACATATCTATAGAGATAGATCGAAAAGATGGCTTGGTCTCACCCAGTCCACATACATGATACCATCGTGAAGCGGTTCTCGATGGATGCGTCCTTGAGAGGACATCTACCAATGTGTCATGGCGTGTCCCTATCCAAGTCTGTCTCCTGAGACTGATGCAGAGATAGTGACGATGACACGCATTCCGTATGCTTCGGCAATTGGTAACATCATGTATGGGATGATATCTACACGTCCTGACGTGGCGTTTTCACTATGTGTAGTGAAAAGATATCAATCGAACCCCGGTCTTCCACAACTAGAAAGCTGTGAAAGACATCCTCAAGTTGTTGAGAAGGATCAATAAGTTGTTCTTGGTCTATGGGGGTAGAGAACTGAAATTGGAAGGCTATACCGACTCTAGCTTCCAAAGCGATATCGATAACTCGAAGTCAACCTCTAGTTTTGTATTCATGCTCAACGGTGCTGCTGTCTCTTGGAAGAGTTCCAAGCAAGACAATAATACGGATTCCAGCACAGAGGCCGAATACATTGCTGCATCAGATGCAGCAAGAGAGGCTGTTTGGATAAGGAATTTCGTCCAAGAGTTGGACGTCATTCCTAATAGAATTGCTCCTATCCCGGTGTTGTGTGACAACACGGGAGCTATAGCTCAAGCAAAGGAGCCAAGGTCTCATCAGAAATCCAAACTCGTATTGAGAAAGTACCACATCCTCGTAGAGATTGTGGAAAGAAGAGATGTGTCTATTGACAAAGTCGGCTCCACAGATTATGTTGTTGATCCACTAGCTAAGCCTTTACCTGGACCATTGTTCGACTAGCATCGCGAATCAATGGGTTTTATGCATATAGGTAGTTGGCTCTAGTGCAAGTGGGAGATTGTTAGAGTAGGTGCCCGTCGAGCCAAGTGTTGGCCGAGTGTTCACAATGAAACTCTATGTATAAGCAATCTTTATTTTAATAATATTTGAAATTATTATTTTTGGCAAATCTTTATCTGTATACCCATGCTAGCTGCATAGATAAAGCCCTTGAATATACAAATAGTAGAAAGAATATGAGATGCTCATATGATGAGTATCATGAAACTCATATTTGTAATACTGTATATTCTAAACGGTTCCTAGTCGATTCAGCCGCCACTAAGAAGGATATAGGCCGCTCGAGTTAGAGACTAGTATCTGCGATGTGAGTACCATGTTTCATTGGTAGGGGACATTGTGATGTCCGAACATGCAGATAGGTGCTCCTTGTAGAGTGCACTGAACAACCCTCCATAAAAGGACTTTCCAAGTGGTTCTCACTTATCGAGTGGAAAAGTCCTGGTTTATGGTTGTACAGAATTAGTCCTTATGACCCGGGACAACATTGAGACTCTATGTGCTAGAATTACACTTTGACTTGTTTACCGACTCTCATGGGGTCATTAGGTGGCAAGGTTGGGTGTTCTGTCGAAACACATAGGAGTCGATGCATTGTAGTCGGGGATTCACCGCTTACCTTCGGGTATGGATATCCTATGTGTTTTCATGTGTATGTAGATCGAAATCTCTGGCCAGAGTATGGTTGTAATTATGAAAGGTGTTTCATAGATTACACCATCGATGCAACTACGACATGACACATAGTATCGATTCATTGACAACTCTCGATAAACCAATGGTTGTCGAATCGATCGGGATATATGAGTTGAAGGGACCGTACTGTACGCTAACCATAATTGAATGGTTCTTGCAGGCACTATCATGTGATACCTAGGGAATCACGTAAGCGATGCTGCTAGGCGTTTAACGTGATTGGTTGGGTACTATCAGACTTGAGTTCTGACGTTCTTACTATCAAGGAGTTGATAAGTAAGAATGGAGCAATTGGGGTATGCTCGAATAAGGACATGTTTAGTCCGAATCACATGGAGATGTGAACCCACGGCTAGTTGTATCAATGAACCATTGAGGGCCACACAAGTACTAGCTTTCTAGATCCCGTTGAGAAGTAAAAATAGTTCAATGTGTTGAACGGCTTATAAATGTGTTTATAAGCGTAAAGAAAAATAGAAGTATGACTTCTATGAGAGAAATATAAATTTTAATTTATGGAAGTGTTCCTAGATTAAAATTTGGCCAAGTGACTAATGTTTTTGAAAATTGTGATTTTCATAAACATTATTATGGACTAAATTAAATTAATTCAAGTGTTGAATTTATTAAACACTAGTGGGCCTAGTAGAGCCCAAATAATTAAATTAATTAAGTGTTGGATTAATTAAATAACATTGGGCCTTGTAGAGCCCAATTGGAAATAATTATTTAACTAGTGGGCTTGATTAAAATCAAGTAAAATCTAATTGGGCTCAAATATGTTTGAGACAATTAAAAGTCCATGGGCCTTGTAATAGTTACAAGCCCACATGCAAAGTATGCTAGGGTTTGCATGCTTGGGAGGTGAAGAGGCTTGGAATACTTTTGAATAAAATATTGAAAAAGCATGGGATCACTTTTTGGACAACCAAGGTCACTCTTCCCTCCCTCATTCACTACATGGCCGATTTTTGTGATATTCCTCTCCTCCATTTTTCTCTCTTTTGTTCTTCAATTGTTGGAGATCAAAAACACTTCTTTTTGAAAAATCCTCTTAATTTTCTAGTGCAAATTAAGAGTGGATCTTCCTAGTTAGTGGTGGGCTTGATTTTGAAGGAAAGAAGGAGGCTTGGAGGAGCTTGTAGATCTTCATGCCTTGAAGAGCTTTGTTGTTTGACAACAAAGTTGGAGCCAAACATCAACTTTTGAAGTTGATAGGTATATTTTCTTAACATCCTATGTATGTTTTTGAGATTTTTGTAAATATTGCACAACTTCTAATGGTGGCCGAAATTTTCCCTTAAAAATTTGATTTTTATGCTTCCGTTGCGTTTCCGGCCACCGTAACCGGTCCGCTTTCAATATATATATATATATATATATATATATATATATATATATATATATATATATATATATATATATATATATATATAAAGATTGAGCACACCTTTGAAAGAATTTTCAAATTTGAGGGAAAAAAAAATTTGAGTGCGAGTGTTATTTCTTTGGAGTGATCGTGAGAATTTGGGTGAGGAAAATCTTTTATTTCTACTAACATTTTATTGCAGGTACAAAATCTGAAATTAAAATGGAGAGGGAAGTAGGAGAGAATTCGAACCAGGGGTTATCTAAGGTTCAAATGGAGGCGTTATTTGGGCATTTTAGTAGAATGTTGAGGGCCGAATTAGATCCTTTATATGAGAGATTGGATAGGCTTGAAGTTAGTACGAGTGAAAATAAATCTAAGCCTAAAGGTTTGGGTAGAGTGGATGAAGAAGAGGATGATTATGAGTTGGAAGGAGAAGAGGAGAGTCAAAAAGAGAATTGGGGTAGAAGCGGATGAGGTAGAGGATTTGGTAGGGGAAGAAGAGAAGCCTTACATGGTAGGTACGATGATGGGAATAAGGAAGATAATAACATAGGTAGCATTAAGATGAAAATTCCGTCGTTCAATGGTAAGTCGGATCCAGAGGCTTATTTAGAATGGGAAAAGCGAGTTGAATTTGTGTTTGATTGTCACCATTATTCCGAACAAAAGAAGGTTAGGTTGGCCGTGGTTGAATTTGTTGATTATGCACTTATTTGGTGGGATCAATTAGTGACCACTAAGAGGAGATGCAATGAGAGGCCTATAGAAACTTGGGCGGAGATGAAAAGCGTAATGAGGAAAAGGTTTGTACCAAATCACTACTATAGAGAAATGTTTAAGAAGTTACAAACTTTGAGACAAGGTGTGAAGAGTGTTGAGGCTACTATAAAGAATTGGAAGTAGTCATGATTAGAGCAAACATAGATGAGGATAGTGAGGCTACTATGGCTCGTTTTCTGTGTGGTTTGAACAGAGAAATTCAAGACCAAGTGGAGCTTAGACATTACTTGGACCTAGATGAAATGGTGCAGATGGCGATAAAAGTGGAGCAACAACTCAAGAGGTGAGGAGTTGGTCGTACCACACAAGCTGGGAATACATCAACACCTTGGCGTTCCAATGTTATTAAACGTGAAGAAAGCAAGGTAGTGGTCAAGCCCAAAGTTGGCATTAAACAGGAGGCGCCTAAGCAGGGAATGCAAGGTAAACCTGAAACTCCTATTAATCGTTCTAGAGATATTAAATGTTTTAGGTGTCAAGGAGTTGGACATATTGCTAGCCAATGTCCCAATAAAAGGGTGATGGTGTTGAATAATTATGGGGAGTATGAATCTCATAGTGAGGGAGATGATGGAGAGGATGAAGATGAGATGCCTGCATTAGAGGATCCTGATGAGGGATATGAAGCAGCTGTGGGTGAGGCATTAGTGACTAGGCGTATCATGAGTGCCCAAGTCAAAGAAGAGGAGACGAATCAGAGGGAAAACTTGTTCCATACTAGATGTTTTGTCAGTGGCAAAGTTTGCAACATTATTATAGATGGAGGAAGTTGTACCAATGTTGCTAGTCTTGAAATGGTGGAAAAATTGAGCTTGCCTACTTTGAAACATCCCCAACCATATAGGCTACAGTGGTTGAATGACTGTGCCGAAGTGAAGGTGAACAAACAAGTTTTTGTTGCGTTTTCGATTGGGAAGTATATTGATGAGGTGTTGTGTGATGTGGTGCCAATGCATGCTTGTCATATTTTTTTAGGGAGACCATGGCAATATGATAGGCAAGTGACACATGATGGGTTTAGAAATAAATATTCTTTTGTACTCAAGAAAGAACCCATTGTTTTACTTCCTTTGTCCCCAAAGCAAGTGTTGGAGGACCAATTGAAAAAGAAGAAAAGAGACGAGGCCGAAAGAAAGAGTGAATTAAAAAGTGAGATGACCTTTGAAAAGAAAAATGAAATGGCTAAAAACAAAAGTGATAAAAAAATCGAGATAGCCATACAAAAGAAAAATGAGGAAAAAGAAAATGAGAAGAAAGAGGCCAAAAAGAAAACATATATGGCCCAAAAGAGTGAGTTGAAGCAATTGATGCACACACATGAACCACTTGTGTTGATTGTTTATAAGGAGATCCTCCATAACACAAGTGATATAGCCGGGTCCCTTCCGAGCATTGTAATTTCACTTTTGCAGGAATTTGAAGATGTATTTCCGGAGGAGCTACCTCAAGGATTACCACCATTGAGGGGGATTGAGCACCAAATTGATTTGGTACCCGGAAGTGTATTGCCAAATCGTCCAGCTTACAGAAGCAATCCGGAGGAGACTAAGGAGCTACAACTACAGGTAAGTGAGTTGTTAGATAGGGGTTTTGTGCGTGAGTCCATGTCTCCTTGTGCTGTACCTGTTTTACTAGTTCCTAAGAAAGATGGCTCATGGCGTATGTGTGTAGATTGTAGGGCAATCAATAATATAACCATCAAGTAAAGGCATCCCATACCTAGACTAGATGATATGTTAGATGAATTGCATGGTGCTTGTATTTTTAGCAAGATTGACTTGAAAAGTGGTTATCACCAAATTAGAATGAGGGAAGGTGATGAGTGGAAAACGGCTTTTAAAACCAAGTATGGGTTATATGAGTGGATGGTCATGCCTTTTGGTTTAACTAACGCTCCTAGTACCTTTATGAGGTTGATGAATCATGTTTTGCGTGCTTACATAGGAAAATTTGTTGTGGTTTATTTTGATGATATTCTTGTGTATAGCAAAGATTTAGAAGAGCATGTTGAACATTTGAGACTTGTACTGATAACACTTAGGGATGAACATTTATATGCTAATCTTAAGAAATGTGATTTTTGTACAAGCAAGCTTGTTTTTCTAGGTTTTGTGGTAAGTTCACAGGGGATACAAGTGGATGACGACAAGGTAAGTGCTATTCGAGATTGGCCAACACCTGCTAATGTTAGTCAAGTTCGAAGCTTTCATGGTCTTGCAAGCTTCTATAGGAGGTTTGTAAAAGATTTTAGCACACTGGCGGCACCGATGACAGCGGTGATTAAGAAGCACGTTCCATTCCATTGGGGCGAGGAGCAAGAGAAGTCTTTTAATATTATTAAACAAAAATTAATAAATGCGCCTTTACTTGTTTTGCCTGATTTTTCTAATACTTTTGAAATTGAATGTGATGCTTCGGGTGTAGGTATTGGTGGTGTTTTGATGCAAGGAGGACGACCAGTGGCGTACTTTAGTGAGAAACTCAATGGAGCAGCGCTGAACTATCCAACGTATGACAAGGAGTTTGTACGCGCTTGTGAGGACCTTGGAGGTGTGGCAACACTACTTGAGGCCTAAAGAGTTTGTGATTCACACGGATCATGAGTCTCTTAAGCATCTTAAGGGGCAACAGAAGTTGAACAAGCGGCATGCTAAGTGGGTGGCATTCATAGGTACATTTCCCTACATAATCAAATACAAACAAGGTAAGGATAATGTAGTGGCCGACGCACTATCACGGACGTACGTATTAATCTCTACCTTGGATTCGAAAATCTTGGGATTTGAACATATGAAAGAGTTGTATTTGTTGGATGAGGATTTTAAGGAGATATTTGAAACATGTATGCATGGTCCACATGATAAATTTTATTTGCATAATGGGTTTTTATTTAGAGAAGATAGATTGTGCATTCCTAAGTCATCAATTCGTGAATTACTTGTGAGGGAGGCACATGATGGAGGTTTAATGGGGCATTTTGGTGTGGCTAAAACTTTGAGTTGTTTGCATGAGCATTTTTATTGGCCACATATGAAACGTGATGTTGAACGTATTTGTGAAAAATGCATTACTTGTAGACAAGCTAAGTCTAGAACACAACCACATGGATTGTATACACCACTTCCTGTTCCTAGTGAACCTTGGGTTGATATCTCTATGGACTTTGTTTTGGGGTTGCCTAGGACTAAGAAGGGGAGGGATTCAATATTTGTTGTTGTTGATAGATTCTCTAAGATGGCACATTTTATTGCTTGTCACAAAACTGATGATGCATCCAACATTGCAGATTTGTTCTTTAAAGAAGTCGTTAGGTTGCATGGTATGCCTAGGACTATCGTTTCTGATCGTGATGTTAAATTTTTGAGTTACTTTTGGAAAAATTTGTGGGCTAAGCTTGGCACTAAACTGTTGTTTTCTACTACATGTCATCCTCAAACGGATGGACAAACTGAAGTTGTTAATAGAACTCTAGGAACAATTTTGCGTGCTATACTCAAAAAGAACTTGAAAAATTGGGAAGAATATTTGTCATTTGTTGAGTTTGCTTATAACCGTAGCGTGCATTCTACTACGAATTATTCACCATTTGAGATTGTTTATGGTTTTAATCCTTTGACTCCGTTGGATTTGATGTCTTTACCTGTGAGTGAAAGGTTAAACATGGATGGGCAAAAGAAGGCTGAATTTGTTAGGAGTTTGCATGAGAAGGTCCAGGCGAACATCGAGAAGAAGAATTTACAATACACGAAACAAGCCAACAAGGGAAGGAAAAAGATGGTTTTTGAAAAGGGAGATTGGGTGTGGTTGCACTTACGGAAGGAAAGATTTCCAGAAAAGCGACGTTCAAAACTCTTACCTAGGGGTGATGGACCATTTCAAGTGCTAGAAAAGATTAACGACAATGCCTACAAACTAGAACTACCAGGTGAGTACAATGTCAGTTCTACTTTTAATGTTAGTGATCTTTCGTTGTTTGATGTAGGAGATGATCAAGATTTGAGGACAAATCCTTTTCAAGAAGGGGAGAATGATGCAAACGTGGTTGATCAAGCACCAAAGAAAGCATGGGAGTCGTTGGAGTTGCCCGAAGGACCTATAACGAGAGGACGTAACAAGAAGTTTAAAGAAGCACTTCAAGTACTCATGATGAACTACCAAAGAGGTTCTACAAACTTGGTGACCAAATTAGAGGAGGTTGGGAATCATGGGAATTATATTGGAGAGTTTTGGAATGTTATTCAAGTGGTCATGGTCGAAGCAGAACCGCACCCGCGCTCCAACAGGGAGTGCACCCGCGCTCCAAGATGAAATTCGCCGAAGCAGCACCGCACCCGCGCTCAAAACAGGACCGCACCCGCGGTCTTGCTAAAAAAAAAAAAAAAAAATTTTTTTTTTTTTTTAAAAAAAAAAATTTTTCCGAGACTGTACCGCACCCGCGGTCCAGTCTGCAGCGCACCCGCGGTCCTTTGGCGCACTTCCGTGTCAAAGTTGCTAATTAGCTCATTTAAGCTTTTCACACTACTTTTCTTGTATTTTAATGATTATATAATGCATGTATTATTGTTGAACGGATCATTATTGAAGATATATGAAATTGTATTGAGTTCTCTCAATCTTGCAAGGCTTGTGCTTTGTGTTTACTAAAAATCAAACTTATCAAAGATTTAATCTTTGTGGCGTTTGTCGGTTGTTTCTCGCTCGGATTGTCATAGGCTTGTTCTTTGAAGGTTCGTTCTTGATTCAATTGTTTCATCGTTGATATTTGTTGCTAAGTTAAATAACTTAGAGGTGAATATCACAAATTTTTACTTGTTTCAAAAGATCGGGACAAAATAATCGTTCCTTGTTTGTTATTGAATTGAGGGTGCGATTTCTATATTCGTGCTTGCCTTTCATTTGTACGAGGATTCATATCAAAAGGGTTAAAACCGTATACAATTTCAAATGGCGAATAGCTAGTAGTAGAATGCACACAACGATTATAAGCAAACTCAACAAATGGCAAGAAATTCTCCCAATTCTTTAAGTTCTTCTTGAGAATAGCACGTAATAAAGTTCCTAACGTCCTATTAACTACCTCGGTTTGACCATCAGTTTGAGGGTGACAGGTCGTAGAAAACAGTAATTTAGTGCCAAGTTTAGCCCACAGTGTTTTCCAAAAGTAGCTTAAGAATTTAACATCACGGTCCGACACAATGGTCCTAGGCATGCCATGCAGCCTAACGACTTCTCTAAAGAATAGGTCCGCAATGTTAGATGCATCATCCGTCTTGTGACAAGCAATAAAGTGCGTCATTTTAGAAAACCTATCCACAACAACAAATATAGAGTCCCTCCCCTTCTTTGTCCTAGGTAACCCCAAAACAAAGTCCATAGAGATATCAACCCAAGGTTCACTAGGGACGGGAAGTGGTGTATATAATCCATGTGGTAGTGTCCTTGACTTAGCTTGTCTACAAGTTACGCACCTCTCACAAATACGCTCAACATCACGTTTCATGTGTGGCCAATAAAAATGTTCATGCAATGCACTTAAAGTTTTAGCCACCCCAAAGTGTCCCATCAAGCCACCCCCATGTGCTTCCCTAACAAGTAACTCACGAATTGATGACTTAGGAATGCACAATCTATCCTCTCTAAACAAGAAACCCTTATGCAAATAAAATTTATCATGTGGACCATGCATACAAGTTTCAAACACTTCTTTAAAATCATCATCTAGCACATACAATTCTTTAACAAGCTCAAACCCCAAGATTTTAGATTCCAAAGTAGAGAAAAGCACATACCTCCGTGATAGTGCGTCGGCCACTATGTTTTCCTTACCTTGTTTGTACTTGATGATGTAGGGGAACGTCTCTATGAACGCCACCCACTTGGCATGCCACTTGTTCAGCTTTTGTTGACCCTTAAGGTGCTTTAGAGATTCATGGTCCGTATGGATCACAAATTCCTTATGCCTCAAGTAGTGCTGCCACGTCTCTAGAGTCCTCACAAGTGCGTAGAACTCCTTATCATACGTGGGATAGTTAAGCGCTACCCCATTGAGCTTTTCACTGAAGTAAGCCACCGGTCGTCCTCCTTGCATTAGCACTCCACCGATACCTACACCTGATGCATCATATTCAATTTCAAAAGTATTAGCAAAATCAGGTAACACAAGTAAAGGTGCATTAATCAATTTTTGCTTAATGAGATTAAAGGACTTCTCTTGCTCCTCGCCCCAATGGAATGGAACGTTCTTCTTTATCACCGCCGTCATCGGTGCCGCCAATGTGCTAAAATCTTTGACAAACCTCCTATAGAAGCTTGCAAGACCATGAAAACTTCGGACTTGACCAACATTAGTAGGTGTTGGCCAATCTTGAATAGCACTTACCTTGTCTTCATCAACTTGTATACCCTGTGAACTTACCACAAAACCAAGGAAGACAAGTTTGCTAGTACAAAAATAACATTTCTTCAAGTTAGCATACAAATTTTCAGACCTTAATGTGATTAGCACAAGTTTCAAGTGGTTAACATGCTCTTCTAAGTTTTTGCTATACACTAGGATATCATCAAAATAGACCACAACAAATTTTCCTATGTGTGCACGCAAAACATGATTCATCAACCTCATAAAAGTGCTAGGTGCGTTAGTTAAGCCAAAAGGCATAACCATCCACTCATACAACCCATATTTAGTTTTGAAAGCAGTTTTCCACTCATCACCTTCTCTCATCCTAATTTGGTGATACCCACTTCTCAAATCAATTTTGCTAAAAATGCAAGACTCATGCAATTCATCTAACATATCATCTAGTCTAGGTATGGGATGCCTATACTTAATGGTTATTTTATTGATTGCCCTACAATCCACACACATACGCCATGAGCCATCTTTCTTAGGGACTAATAAAACGGGCACCGCACAAGGTGACATGGACTCACGCACAAACCCCTTATCTAATAGCTCACTTACCTGTCGTTGCAGCTCCTTAGTCTCCTCCGGATTGCTCCTATAAGCTGGACGGTTTGGCAAGGCACTCCCGGGCACCAAATCAATTTGGTGTTCAATCCCCCTCAATGGTGGTAAGCCTTGAGGTAGCTCCTCCGGAAATACATCGTCAAATTCCTGCAATAGTGAAACAATAATGCTCGGAAGGGATCCGGCTATATCACTTGTGTTAAGGAGAATCTCCTTGTAAAGAATTAACACAAGTGGTTCATGTGTGTGCAACAATTGTTTCAACTCACCTTTTTGGGCCATATATAATTTCTTTTTGGCCTCTTTCCTCTCCTTTTCTTTTCCCTCATTTTCTTTCCTCTCTTTTTTTGTTTTTGTGGCTATCTCACTCTTTTGATCACTCTTTTTTTCAGCCACTTCATTTTTGTTTTCAAAGGCCATCTCACTTTTTATTTCACTCTTTCTTTCGGCCTCATCTCTCTTTTTCTTTTTCAAGTGGTCCTCCAATACTTGTTTTGGGGACAAAGGAAGCAACACAATGGATTCTTTCTTTAAAACAAATGAATAACGATTTTTGAACCCATCATGAGTAACATGTCTATCAAATTGCCAAGGTCTACCCAACAAAATATGGCAAGCATGCATTGGCACCATATCACACAAAACCTCATCCACATACTTCCCAATAGAAAAAGACACTAGACTTGCCTATTTACTTTCACCTCCGCACAATCATTCAACCATTGAAGCCTATATGGTTGAGGATGTTTTATTATAGGCAATCCCAATTTTTCCACCATTTCAACACTAGCCACATTAGTGCAACTCCCCCCATCTATGATTACATTGCAAACCCTACCATTCACAAAACATCTAGTGTGGAAAAATTCTCCCTTTGGCTAGCCTCCTCATTCTTGACTTGGGCACTCATGATTCGCCTAGTCACTAGCGCTTCTCCTACAACCGCTCCATATCCCTCATCGGGATCCTCCAATGCAGGCATATCATCATCACTACCCTCGCCATCTCCCTCACTTTGAGACTCATACTCACCATAATCATTCAAGATCATCACCCGCTTATTAGGACAATCAATAGAAATATGACCCATCCCTTGACACCTAAAACACCTAACATCTCTAGAACGATTAGAAGGAGTTTCAGATTTACCTTGTACTCCTTGCTTAGGTGCCTCTTGCTTAGTGTCAAATCTTGGCTTGGTCACCACTTTATTTTCCTCACGCTTCACCCCGCCTGACCGCCAAGAAGATGATGCACCTCCGGTTTGATTGGTACGGCCAACTCTTCGCCTCTTGAGTTGTTGCTCCACCTTTATGGCCATTTGCACCATCTCGTCTAGGTCCAAGTAGTGCCGAAGCTCCACTTGATCTTGGATCTCCCTGTTCAAACCACAAAGAAAACGAGCCATAGTTGCTTCATTATCCTCCTCAGTATTTGCCCTAATCATGAGTACTTCCATCTCCTTATAATAGTCCTCAACACTCTTCAACCCTTGCCTCAAAGTTTGTAACCTCTTAAACATCTCCCTATAATAGTGGTTAGGCACAAACCTCTTCCTCATTACCCTCTTCATCTCATCCCAAGATTCAATGGGTCTCTCATTATACTTTCTTTTAGTGGTCACTAATTGATCCCACCAAATGAGAGCATAGTCTAAGAATTCAACCACCACCAACCTCACCTTCTTTTGTTCGGAGTAGTGGTGACAGTCAAATACGAACTCTACCCTCTTTTCCCATTCTAGGTACGCCTCCGGGTAAGATTTCCCATGGAATGAAGGGATTTTCATCTTAATGCTACCCATGTGACCATCTTCCCTAGTCTCCTCATACCTACCCCGCATGGCTTCTCTTCTTCCTCTCCCAAATCCTCTATCTCTTCCATTCCTACCCCAATTCTCATTTTGACTCTCATCGCCTCCTCCTAGATCATACTCCTCGTCATCTTTACCCAAATCCCTAGGCTTAGGTTTACCCCCACTAACACTAACCTCAAGTTTACCCAACCTCTCATGCAACGACTCCATTTGGGTCGTCATCACCCTACTAAAATCCCCAAACAACGCATCTAGTTGGGCCTTGGACACCCCCGAATTCGAACTATCTCCTACCTCCCTCTCCATTTAATTTCAAATTTGTACCTGCAAGAAAAGATTAGTAGAAATAAAATAATCCTCACCCAAATGCTTACGGTCACTCCAACGAAATTCACTCGTCTCTCCTCTCTTATTTTTTTTTTTTTTTGCTCACAACAAATACTCACTAGTCACTCCAAATAAATAACACTCACACTCAAGTAATATCACTCCAATTTGAGAGTTCTCTCAAGAGCTTCAAGCTTTGTGTTTTGAGTAAATCAAACAATCAAGTTTCAACTTGTGAACAATTGCAACCGACTCACTTGGACTGTGTAAACACGAAATTCGAATATAATATATATAAATTTTTTTTTACTGTGAGAGACAATTAAATATGACTCTCTAAAGGAAATAGAACAAGATATCAAAAAGAATTAATGGTGAATTTTCGGAAATTTTGTACTCTTTTTTTTTTTTTTTTGCTTGAGTACTACTCGAAATCCCATAAAAAAGTCACCAACAAATTTCGAGAATCACAGATTCACGAGAAAAATTACGAAGAACGATAGAACAAAACAGATCTGAAAATAAACGAAGAAATAATACAGATCTGCAATTTAAGAACAAGACAATTTACTTGAATTCAAAAAACCTAAAGCTCTGATACCAAATGATATGAATCTTTGTACGAATAAATAGCAAACACGATTAAAAATAAATCGCATCTCTATTCAATTACGATAATAAGATTCGTGTGTTTTTCCCGATCTTTTGAATCAAGTAAGGTTGTGTTATTCACCTCTAAACTATAAAAGTTTAGCAACAAATAAACACGAGAATAACAATCGAAATTTGATACGAACCTTCGAAGAACGACGCCTACGACAATCCGCACAAGCACGATCGACAAACACCACAAAGTTATAAACTTTGATAAGTTTGATTTGATTTCACAAAGCTAAAGCCTTGAAAAGTTGAGAGAAAAATCTCACAAATTTGATAAACTCAAAATAATATGTCTATTGTGTCCAGAATTTCGTCCAACATAGTCTAGATATCAAAAGATACCATGAAATCTAGTTTCCTAACAAAATAAAACTCTAAAAAAGGTAATTTTGTCGCGCAGAAAACACTAGGCACGGACCCCGTGCAGACCTCCGTGTCTGGGTCCGTGTACATACTGTAACTCATCTTCAGTCGGGATCAAGGGACACGGACCCCGTGCTCACCTCCGTGTACGGGTCCGTGTAGGCACTGTCTTCGCCAAATACATAGGGCACGGACCCCGTGCCTGGGTCCGTCTTCAGGTCCATGCAGGCACTGGAAAAGCTCATCTCAGGTTGTAAAGGACACGGACCCCGTGTGTAGGTCCGTGTGCAAGTCCGTCCAGACTCGGTCAGTTCCCCCAATGCTTGGATGACATTCCGTTGGCCTCCAAACGTACTCCCATGCATCACGACCCCTTCAGGCTTGCTCATGACTCTTAGTAGTGCCTCCTTGAATCTCTTTAGTCGACCCCTCGTAATTGGTCCCTCCGACAACTGCAAAGGATCCCATGCTTTCCTTGGGACGTCCACGTTCGCATCAAAGATTGATATCAGAGATTTATGTGATATATTGTATACTACAGTAAGATGAGAATGAAGTTGAGTTAGATTATGATGTACTTGTGATTTCTGATTTGACTGCATTATTGATATTAATATGCTGAACAAGTACAGAATTATTGTAGATTCCTTTCAGGAGAATATAAGATTCGAACCAGATATGGCTGAGTGGAGATTCCACGGTAAGGATTCTAGATTCAGAATTCCTGTGATATTTAGATTGTCTATGACTCGATTTTTACAGAAAGGAACAGATGGTATCCTTATGTATTCAGTAGATGTACTGAAATCGAGCCTAGCATTGACAGATTTGCCAATGATGTGTGAATTGACTGATGTTGTTAGATAAGATTTTAGAATTGCTTTATATCAGAAAGATAGATTTCGGAATCGAATCCAAGTCAGATACTGATTATTGTGTTAGAATTCAGTATAGAATAACATCGAATGTACAGAATGATACAGAAAGAATTGAAAGAATTGAAAGATCAGTAGAAGAGTACTGACACATCTGAATTAGTGTTGAGCTTTTGCATCTTTCAGTATATTCAGAGATGTTCTGATGATTCTATGCTTGTTATGTCTATGAGATTTTGATATATTTGCAGCATCTGATTGATTGAACCGAATATTTGAAGATCATATTGAATATTTTGAGAACTGTGATGATTGTATACAGAAATTATTCAGATAAGAATCCTGCTTGAAACAAATTGTATTCAGAATAAGCGATATCTGGAGTTAGTATACCGATTGATTTTGATACAGTGAGATTGTGCTCAGTGACCGAATATGATACCGATATCAGAAAGGTGAGAAATGTCAGAAATGTATTTTGTCCGGTTTGGCAGATTATTTTATTCGACTGTTGTTTTATATCTGCTGGATATTGTTATTGTTTTAAATCAGTATTTGAGATATCTTATATTGTTTTGGGAAGTATATTTGATTTGCAGATGATATATAACAGTGGATCAGGATGACATGAAGATATTTGTCAGAAATCATTGTTTTATGAGTTCACTGAACTCACTAGATCTGTATAGGATATTGATATTTTGTCTTTGATTTGATATTACTGTTATTTTGAATCAGTGTTTGATACAGATTATTGTAACCGTTGAGATGATATACAGTTCAAACCGAATCAGAACCGAATTCGAGAGTTACAGTAATTCAGAAATGTGATCAGAATGTTCAGAACCTGAATGTGATAATCAGAGCAGAACATCGAGCAGAGTAGCAGATATGTGATTTGTACAGTATAAGAATGATTATCTTGTGATATCAGAATGTTTCAGAATTGTCAACAGAATTTGATATCGACGGTCAGAACAGAATACCAGGTAGGTATTTTTTCTTTAATTTATGTTATTAACTGATTTGTTTATATCACTAGTTCAGATCTGAAATCACAGATAGGGTCAGAAATGCACCGTAGTGGATTCAGTTTTCATTCTGATGATTGAAAATGTATGATATTCGAACAGATAGTTGCGATATAGACAGATTAGATCAGTTATGACAGAAATTGTACTGAAATGTTGGCAGAAATTGTACTGATACGGCTGAGTCGCTAACAGAAAAGACAGAAAGATAGAAATCAGAAGATTTATTACAGAGTTTTTATATTCTGATGAGAAATGGGGAGTATAATTCGATGAATTTTGTAATGAGATTATTACAATACTTTCTAGATTATGATATGATATGATTGTGCTTGACAGATTGTTCAATCTATATCTATTAGTTTGTACCAGATAACGTACAAACATGACCAAATGACACAGATCGATGTCAGAAAAATGGTCAGAATAATTAGAATACAGAAGTAGATTATATCAGATTGTGATTTTGATTGATGTTGTACTTGAGACAGAGTATATCATGAGCTTTCTCTTAGATTTTCTTTACAGATTGACAGACAGTCAGAATGTATTATACAGAGATTGGATGATTTTGGTAGAGTTATAGAGTGCTAGATGTTAGCACTAATTGATATGATTTAGTATCACTGCGTGATAATAGCTATCAGCTTATCAGATGGCTACTGAGATAGTTATAGACAAGACATTATACGGTGAATACTACAGATTTCTTTTGAAGAAAATTCGAAGGAAGAGGAAGATAATTCAGAATAAACAGATTTAAGAAACCAACGTCGGATGATGACGATTGGTCTTTGAAGCTGAAGATGGATATGTCCTTGATTGGGATAAACAGATTGGATAACAACTACTGATATTGTTTTGCTATGAACTGTGATGGGTCTATACGGATGTTGTATAACCAACATGGCAATATTGGTTCTGTCAGAGTTAGTTTAAGAAGTATTATGATAGTATACTTCATGAAGTCTTATTCCAGATTTGAAATCAGAGGTTGATACAAGAAAGAGATTTCAGAATGGATCTATTGAGATGAGTTTTGATTTAAACTCGATTATACACTTCTCCTGATGTATCTGGATTGATTATTTATGAGTTCGAGGACGAACTCAGATCTAAGAGGGGGAGAAATGTAATGCCCGAGAATTATAGAATTGATAAACCAAGACTAGTAATCTTCATTAACGTGAGACTCGGAAGATATGAGAATGCATGACATGCAATGAGGGAAGAAAAGACATGAGAAAATAAGAGTTTTTATTTGAGACAAGACCGCACCTGCGCTCAGGAAAGTACCGCACCCGCGGTGAATGTCCAGTAGGGTACCTAATTTTGACATTTCGATACCGCACCCGCGGTCTTGTATGTAGCGCACCCGCGGTCGAAGATTTTAGAAAAATGATAAAGCTGCCGAAGCATGAGCGCACCCGCGCTGCTGAACACACCGCACCCGCGGTCATGCGTGTAGCTTGAAAAATGATGCCACGTTTTATGATTTGCATGCAGTATATATATAGAAGAATTACACGTAATTCCTCAGAATTTCAGAAAAAGGGCCGAGCTGTTGAGAGAAAAATCCTTACGCCTTTTAAATTTGCGATTGTGAAAGATCCGTCCATCAGAATTAAAATCCGAACGTAGTATTGTGTTCCTCTTGACTCAAGCTACACAAGGACGTAAGTTTTGTTACGTTTTGAGATGTTTTGAAAATATGATGTTGCTAGAATCGAATATGATTCAGATATGGTATTTCTACTACCGTAGACATTGTAGAATTGAAGTCAGATTAAAGAACAGACTGTTTCTGTAATTGTTATGATTTTTAAAAGATATTGACGGAGATTCGATATCAGATTTGTGTTATCATTGAGATTATGAGTTATATCAGTATTGATTATGAGCTCTAGTATTATATCTGGGATGTTGAGACTGACGGGGTTATTCAGATTGTATTGTTATGCCGTCGAAACATCAGTTGATTTAGATTGATCAGATTCAGATATGATTTCGATTATATTGTGATGTCGATGATATGAATTAGATTGTATCTTGTTCAGACATTGATCAGATTAGGTACTGATTTGAGTATTGATCAGAACAGATTATGAACTGAGATATATACTGATATTGTATCTATGTGATTGTCATTGCCAGGTCAGGTATGGACAGATTGGAATACCAGACTTCGTCTTCGTCAGACCTGGAAGACAAAGGTATAATTCATGTGATATTCGGGAAGATACAACTCAAGTGAGATCCATTTGAGTTTCCCAACAAAATCACATACTAGAATTATTTTTGTTTATTTTATGATATGTTTATAGATGATATATTCATATCTTTTGAAATGATTATGCTTTTTTTACAGATTGTTATTCATTTCATTTAAGATATGGAGTCTTGACAGAACAGTCAAACTTCTAGACGTTCGGTGATATCGCTTCTTAGGGGGAAGATCACCTCTCCTATTGTAGATGTCGATACAGATCAGACCGAAGTCTAGGAATAAGACGTACGACACCCCGATTGGGAGGGTAGGTGGCAGATCAGTGACGTCTTATTCACACCGGGATCCCTAGAGTTATAGTTGAGTCGAGTCTAGATATGATTTGACTAGAATTTCATGCGTTTATGGATGTGGTTTCATAGACTATGAAACCTATTTTTTTTATTGCTTTCATTTATGATAGCATGTTTTTATGATTTGATTTGAACAGCATGTTTAGCTGATTTGAGTAGCCTGCTTATTTTGAGTTGATTTCATAGATTATGAAATCTATTGTTTTAAGTTTATTCATGATAGAATATTTCATGATTTACTTTATGTATATGCATGTTTATCATGTTTTATACTGGGATTTATTCTCACCGGAGTATCCGACTGTTGTCTTGTTTTGTATGTGTGCATGACAACAGGTGGGACAAGATCGGGGTCAGAAGATGATGAGAGAAGATGAGTTTAGCGTGGTGATTCCGGACTTGGATATAGATAGGTTTTATTACTGGAACTTTAGTAGTTGAACCTTAGATTAATTGAAAGACTGTTGTACGTTATTGTACTTTTATAGAGATGTATATATTATTTAGATGTCATTACCTTCCGCACTTGTATTTTAAAAAGAAAAATTTTTAGACCCTGTTTTATCTTAATTGATAATTAAATACCGAAAGAAGATTAAGAAAAAGATCATCGTCCGGGTCCCCACAGTACTGCTTTTCTGCAATTTTGAGGTTAGAATATGAAGATAAGTTCACGGTCGCTCAATGTATTGTTGGATAGATAAGAATGATCAGCGTTGTTCTCTAAATGGTTTTGTTCCATATATATAGATAACTTGAATCCAACGTCGATAATAAAAAACGGCTCTTTTGTCTTCTGATAGAAACCGCTTTATTTTCTAAAGAGGATCCTGCAAAAGGCTTTCAACATAGTCAATCTTGTTTTATACTAAAACTAGTAAGAAGAATTAAATGTTTTCGTACAGCAATTAATGTCGCAATAAATGCTTGGTACTAGATAAAGTAACGGTAACAATTAAGATTTGAAACAATCCGTTAAGAGCTGATCCAGTAGGACTAAGTTCTGCTTATGTTATACTAAGCCGATGAGTACTCACTAAAGTACTGTTCTGATAGAGCAACTCAAAAGCTGTTGTTTTGCATAATTTTCTTGTTGGTATTATTACTACTGGTTTAGATACTCATCACCACAACAAAATTAAATCTAACAAAGTCCATTTTGTTTTTATTTTCATTCACCTAATATATATTCTATCACGTATATGGTTAGGTACATGATATATATTTTTTGTGGTTAAAAATAAATTGAGATAATATTTTTTTGAGTAAAAAAACAATTGAAAGTTTTAATTGTTTATACCATTATTTTAAACATATACCACATTTTGATTCAATTTTAGTTTCTTAAAACAAAAATTATCAATTTCAGGAAAATAAAATTGGCCATGTTTTGAAGGGGGTAAACTTAATCTTTAGGTTTTTTTGAATTTTATTATATATTTAGTTATTTTCATTTTGATTCAATTTTAGTTTTTAAAAACAAAAATTATCAATTTCAGGCAAATAAAATAGGATATGTTTTGAGGGGGGTAAGCTTAATTTTCAGGTTTTTTTGAATATTATTATATATTTAGTTATTTAAAAAAAAAATACATGTTTCTCATGTTTAAGGGTAAGTTTTGAATAAAATATTTTGTTATAGTAATAGTAATAGTAATAATATAAAATGTAGATAAAATATCCTCTGCATGGTTATCTGAGTGTCCCTAATGATTGAAGGTCTGGAACTGTTCAAACTAGAAAATATCTGAAGTAGCCTACCTTCTTTCGTTACACCTTCAAAAATATCTAATATGTCAGTTTGCTAAGAAATCGTATCTCCACCAGCTTTCACATGCCACGATATAATTTTTCTTTTAATGCATTTATCATAATTATCCTAAGAAATGTATCCAAGATATTTAAATACAAGCCTGATCGTTGTTTTTGGTCCCAAATTTTGAAAAAGATAGTCCCTTTATTCAGTTTCTTCCTTATCCTCTGTGCAACTTGAATTCCATTTGTTGGAATCCTTCCCCCGTCGACTTCAATATTTCACTCTTTTCAATATCACCCCACGAAAATTTTCAACTTAAATAATCAAGTTCTAGGTCGTACCGAGCTGCTAATTTCACTCCAACACATTGATTCTGTCCTTTTATTTTGTACCCATATTTCCTCTGTTGAAGTGAAGAAAAATCACAAGTGCGATGAGATATCTTGCTCGCGAGCTGCTCGGCTCGGACATCACAATCCCACTCATCAAAGACAACAAAACATTGACCGGCGGATCCTACCACGGAGAAGTGAGTTTCGACAGCAATATGGTGATAATCCTGGCGGCTTTACTTTGCGCGTTGATATGCGCACTCGGGCTAAGCGCGATCGTACGTTGCACCCGACGATGCACCCGATCGTCGTCGGTCTATGGGGCCACAGACCATCCAGCTTTCCCTCTAGAGTCATTGGGCGTGAAGAAAGCGGAGTTGGGGTGGATCCCCGTGGTTGTTTACAGTCTCGGGAAGCTTATCCTGGCAACGGAATGCCCCATCTGCCTAGGAGAATTTGCAGAAGGAGAGGATGTCCGGATTTTGCCGAAATGCAACCATGGTTTTCATGTCAAGTGTATAGACAGATGGTTGTTCTTGCACTCCTCTTGTCCCACTTGTCGTCAGCCGTTGATCGGATGTTCTCCGGCGGAGACTGGGAGCGTTCAAATCAGTTAGTCTTGAGAAATTTATAGCATAGTTTTCATGTATTTGTTAGAGGAAGTGTCTACGAATCGATTTGTGATTGGGTTTTATTGAAAACAAATTTTATTTTAATCATATTTTACCAGACAAATCATGAACATTGAGATTTTTATTTATTTATTTATTTTTTTTTCCCTGATGGACAAGGCTGCTTTCCAAGGTGTTAAAAAGCAGTAGAGGCGTGAGTGAGGTAGAGGGGCTGCCCGAGATGGTCTCGAGTAATCCTCGGTCCACGGGCTTGATAATTAAATACGATTTTTCAAAAATTATTGACTAAATTGATATTGTAAAAAAATTTGTTCGATTTTATTTTGAAAAATTAAATTTTAAAAAATAATGGAATTTTCTTACAAAATAAATACTTGAAATGTGTTTTTTTATTAATTATGTTAAAAGATGTTTTACGAATCTTAGCGGACAGTCGTCGTGAGATCCCCGACTACCTAAGACAGAGTCATGTGAATTCGACGTCATTCACATCACGCATGTCAATAGAAGTAATAGTTTTTCGGTATCCAAACCTCCCTAATTATCTAGGCCAAGGTCTGATTGCGCGTATTGTTTATAATGCAACTACTATTGATGGAAGTCAAATGAATATTAAACTTTCTTTTAATTTTCATTTTATTGGATTTAATTTAAATTTTGAATCTTATTCAAAATGTGATATTTTAAATTTGAAAATTTGTACCATATTTAATTTTAAAATATAGTGTAATGTTTGTTTATATGTTTGTCGGATTTATGCAATTTTTTTTATTAATAAATTAATAATAATGTGCTTACTGATTATTTATCATATTTTTAAGTAATAATAAGTTTTGGAGTTGCACAAACCAATCAGTAATCAAACTGAAGACCCGAACTGAACATGGACCGAGCTGATAGCACAGAACTGAGCATAGAACTGAAGAAGAATTATTGGACTGAAAAAGACTAAGTAGTACTGAAGTAAACAAACTAAATTTATCTAAAAAATAAGTAAGTCCTAAAACTGATGATTCGGTAATTGACAAACTGATCGATATGAGAACTGAATGAGTTATTCGCAGAACTGATATTCGCATAACTGAAAACTGGAACCGAAGCTAAAAGAGCGTTCAAACTGAAAGGACATCAATTGAACTTATTACCAAGTATAGATCTGCTGAACTGATCAATCGACCAGTCTTACTCCTGATCAGTTAGCCACGTCCTCAGTTTTTATTTGAAACTCGACAGAGAAACTGACATTCCGTACCTAAGCAGAATAGTCGATGCATAACAGTCACTATTGTTAGAAAGATGTCTACATGAACGAAAAGATGACTCAATGGACAACATTAATTAATGCTGTAAAGTACCGTACTTTTTACCATTCAAAATTTGCGGAAAAATTAAAAATTTTCTTAAACATAAAATTCATACAGTCGTTACTTATCATTCAACATAATAATATTTAAAATCAACATCCCATACTCAAATTTTCAAACAAAGTACTTATTCCAAATTAGCTCACAACCAACATAAAAACATAGTATTTTAAAGTTTTCATAAAACATAAACATTGTAATAGCCGAGCCCGGTGTACGGTACGGTTTAAGCTTTATTGTGTTAATTGGGTTATGTGATTAGATGATTATAGTTGTGTTTTGGGCTATAGTATTATTGGTTATTATTTATTTGAGGTGTTAGTTGGTGTTGATTGTTCGTTTCAGCGTTTCGAATCGATTTTTAGTTGTTTTGTTACTGTTCATTGCCGTGAGTAGAGTGCACCCGCGCTCTTAGATGAGTGCCCCCGCGGTGTACTATTCATGATTTTGGTTTTGGAGGGCCGTGGCATCACCGCACCCGCGGCAGTGCAAGGACCGCACCCGCGGTGAGACCGCACCCGCGGTAATTGTAGCACCGCACCCGCGGTGTTCGTGCATTTGATTTATTTTGGTTGCCGTGAGCTTAGCGCACCCGCGGTGCTTGTGTGACCGCACCCGCGGTGTAAGTATGGGCGAGTTTTTAAGTCACTTTTTGGGAGTTGTTGGCCATACCTTATCCTATTCCTTCTCTTCTTTACCGATTTTCCCTCCATTGGCAAGGGTTTTCATCCATTTCTTTAGCTTCCTACCTTTGATTCTTGGAGTTATTTGGATTTCCGGCTTGAGATCAACGTTCTCCGTGGTATAAGGAAGCTTAGGTAAGTTTTTGGTGCGATTCTAATGAGGTTTCGAGTTAAGGGTTATTTTGGATTTGATGTTTTGATGGTTCTATGGATTATTTAGCATGGACTCTTGGATTTAGTCTTGATATTGGTGTTATTTATGGATTATTGTTGTAGGTGGTGTACCAAGAGTATAGTTGGAGGTGTTCTATTGGTTTGTAAGTGGAATTTCATCCTTTTTGCTCACATGATATTATATGTATTGTGTTTTAAAGGTTTCAAAGTGTTATTCCCTTCCATTGATCCATTGCTATGTATTCGTTTCATTGATTATCTATTGGAGGCATTGTATGTCTCACCATTGTTATAAAGGGAATACAAGATATATTATGAGATTGCGAAACGACGGCCTTAAATGCTATTGAGAATTCAAATGTTTTATTGGATTGATTAATCATAGCCATAGCATTGCATGCAATTAGATGATCATCGACCATAGGCTTTTATCCCCTCACAGTTATCGATTTATATCGATGGGATATTGGCAACCACAGTCACAGATACTATTGATATCAATCCAACCATAGAAAAGAGAAATACCATCGTTTTGCTATCTATTGCCATTGCTATTGCTACAGTTATTGCTACAGTATTCATGTTTCAGAGTCGATGGTATTTATGATTTAAAAGCCATGTTTTACAGTGTATACTATGTATCATTGCTATGTAAGAGTTCCACTTGCTGAGATTTATTCTCATTTCAGTTATTTTCATGTGATGCAGATAAGAGCGACGGACCGGGACGTTGACTGTGGATGGGGGTCATATGCATACGAAGATTGGAAGGATGATTATTTTGTACCATTTTGTAACATGATCACACTAATGATATTTTGTATTTTGTTATGTCATTGGAATGATCATGTTGTTATTTTGTAAACACTTTTATAAAATGTATCTTGAAACTCCTTCCATGTTTGAAAGAAAATTTTAAATTCCGCTGTATTTTAATTGTATCGGGTCAGGGTGTCACATTTAGTGGTATCAGAGCGGTGTTCTTCGGACCAATGCATATGACTTCGTCTACTTTCAACTGTCCGGGTATGTTTTCTTGCATCTATCTATTCATTGTTATATATTGATTGTGTCTTGTGAGCAATTGTAGAGTATGCCTCCTAAGCGTAAGGCGGCAGAGGGTGATGATAGTTCTTCCTCGAGAGTTGTCGACGAGTTCGGCAAGTTGCTTAAGGAGCAGGCTAAGGTGCATAGCGATCAGATTCAACAGTTACTCCGATTGCAAGGAGCAGGACAGGGTCGAGGCCAAGTGAGAGGTCAAGTTGCTCAGGCTGTTGGCACTGATGCCGTCTTTTCTTCTTTTAAGAGAATGGATCCACCGGAATTCGCAGGTAGCACCGATCCTCTAGTTGCTGTCGAGTGGGTCAAGGCGCTTGAAGCTATCTTCGATCATCTCCAGTATGAGGACAAAGACAGGATTAGCTGTGCAGTGTTCATGTTGGTTAAGGCTGCCCGTATCTGGTGGAATGCTACGAAAGTTGGAGTTGATGTTGCGACACTGAAATGGTCAGAGTTCACTGACTTGTTCTACGACAAGTATTTCCCCGACGCACTTCGAGCGAGGAAGGTTACGGAGTTCTTGGAACTTAGACAGGGGAGCTTGGATGTTGGCCAGTATATTCTGAAGTTCGAGGAGGGTTGCCTATTTGCTCCGTATATTGCTTCGAACGACAAGGACAAGGGCGCTCATTTCATTCGAGGCCTTAGAGCGGAGATTCGTCGTGATATCAACATGTCCAAAGCTGTTACTTTCAAGGAGATTGTGTCCAAAGCATTGTTGGCCGAGCAAGATGAGAAGGACATCGCCAAGGAGAGGCAGGAGAGACACCAGGCCATTGCTCAGAGAGGCCAGGGTTCGAATCAGAGGGGCAGGGATCGTTTCAAGGGCAAGGGCAAGATGGAGCCGAGTTCTAGACCACCGCCAGTTCCATTTGATCCCGAGAAGCCACTGTGTCCAAAGTGTGGTAAGCATCATCGAGGAGAGTGCAGATTGGGCACTCATACTTGTTTTCGTTGTGGCGCGGCGGGTCACGTTGCTAGGAATTGCCCGAGGGGAGATAGCCAAGGGAAGGTGCAGGGTCGTATCTTTGCGATGACCAAGGAAGGTATTAATCGTGATTCTTCATTGATCTCTAGTACTATTTTGATTTCAGGCAGAGTAGCTACTACTTTGATTGATACTGGTGCTACTCATTCTTTTATGTCTGAATTATTTTTGAGATCTTTGGGTATAGTTCCTTCTGTTCTTCCCATTCAGCTTAATGTTGTTTTACCTTCGGGGGATGTCTTGTGCCCGACATCAATTGTCTTTGCGTGCCCTGTTCGTATTGAGGAGCGAGTTGTATTCGCTGATTTGATTGTTATCCCTATGGTTGCCTTCGATGTTATTCTTGGCATGGATTGGCTTTCGACTTACCGTGCAGTTATCGATTGTGTTGCTAAGAAGGTGACTTTTGCAGATGATGGCCAGGGAGGAGCGCTCGCCAGCACAGGTACTTCGCTGGTCCTTCCTTTTATTTCTTGCTTTGAGGCTGAGAGATTGTTGTGTAGAGGTTGCGATGGGTTTCTTGCTTCTATTGTGGATGTTGATAGATTGATTAAGTTGAATGTAGATGATATTGATGTGGTGAGAGAGTTTGCTGATGTGTTTGAGGATGATGTTCCGGGTTTGCCGCCGGATAGAGATGTTGAGTTTGTGATCGATTTAGCTCCAGGTACGGTTCCTATTTCTAAGGCTCCGTACCGGATGGCCCCTACTGAGATGAAGGAGTTGAAGACTCAGTTGCAGGATCTTTTAGACAAGGGCTTTATTCGTCCGAGTTCTTCGCCTTGGGGAGCTCCGGTTCTATTTGTCAAGAAGAAGGATGGTTCTTTGCGACTGTGTATCGACTACAGGGAGCTTAACAAAGTAACTGTCAAGAACAAGTATCCGTTGCCTCGGATAGATGATTTGTTTGATCAGCTCCATGGTGCTACTGTGTTCTCGAAGATTGATCTTCGGTCTGGCTACTATCAGTTGAAGGTTAGGGAGTCTGATATCCCTAAGACAGCTTTCCGGACCAGGTACGGTCACTATGAGTTTCTTGTCATGTCTTTTGGGTTGACCAATGTCCCTTCAGTCTTCATGGATCTGATGAACCGTGTGTTCAAGCCTTATCTGGATAGCTTCGTTATTGTTTTCATCGACGATATCCTGATCTATTCCAAATCCAGAGAGCTTCATGCAGAGCATCTCAGAGTGGTGCTTCAGTTGTTGCGAGAGAAGAGGTTGTTTGCCAAGTTGAAGAAGTGTGAGTTTTGGCTAGATCAGATTTCTTTTTTAGGCCATGTGGTTTCGAGAGATGGCATTGCTGTTGATCCGTTGAAGATAGAGGCGATTCGGAGTTGGCCTATTCCTACCACTGTTTCTGAGGTACGCAGTTTCCTCGGTTTGGCGGGTTACTATCGTCGTTTCATTTCAGGTTTCTCCAAGATTGCCCTGCCATTGTCCAATCTGACGAGGAAGACTGTGAAGTTCGAGTGGTCTATCGATTGCCAGAGTGCATTTCAGGAGTTGAAGGACAGACTGACGACAGCTCCTGTTCTTTCTTTGCCCAGTGGTTCAGAGGATTTTGTGGTCTATACCGATGCGTCGAAGAGAGGCCTTGGTGCAGTGTTGATGCAGCGAGGTAAGGTCATTGCCTATGCGTCTCGCCAGTTGAAGGATTATGAGAAGAATTATCCGACGCACGATTTGGAGCTTGCAGCTGTGGTTTTCGCCCTTAAGATTTGGAGACATTATCTGTATGGCGAAAAGTGTGAGATCTTCACAGACCACAAGAGTTTGAAGTATCTGTTCTCGCAGAAAGAGCTCAATATGCGACAGAGGAGGTGGTTAGAGCTTGTCAAGGATTACGATGTGACGATCAGTTATCACCCAGGGAAGGCGAATGTTGTGGCTGATGCTTTGAGCCGCAAGTCGAGTGCTTCATTGAGTTCTTTGATTCAGAGACCATTGTTGATGGATTTGCAGAGAGAGGAGATTGATATGGTGATTCCAGGGACCATTGCTCGCTTTTCAGCGTTAGTCATTCGATCTACTTTGACGGACAGGATCCGTAGAGAGCAGTCGACTGATGTTCAGTTGGCAGAGTTGAGAGCTAGAGCTGAGGCTAGAGGGAATTCAGAGTTTAGTCTGAATGGTGATGATTTGGTAACTTTCAGAGGCCGCATTTGTGTTCCTTCTGGCGACGATATTCGTAGAGACGTCTTGACAGAGGCTCATACCGCACCTTATTCGATTCATCCAGGCAGTACGAAGATGTATCAGGATCTTCGTCGACTCTACTGGTGGCCAGGTATGAAGAGAGATATTGCTTTGTTCATTTCTCAGTGCCTTACTTGTCAGCAGGTAAAGATTGAGCACCAGAGACCTGCTGGGACATTGCTTTCTTTGCCGATTCCTCAGTGGAAGTGGGAGCATATCACTATGGATTTCGTGACTGGTTTACCCAGGACGCAGAAGGGTTTCAATTCCATTTGGGTTATTGTTGATAGATTGACCAAGTCAGCGCATTTTCTCCCAGTCAAGACGACGTATTCGATGTCTCAGTATGCCGAGGATTACATTGCAGAGATTGTTAGACTTCATGGTGTGCCCGTGTCGATTGTGTCTGATCGTGACCCTAGATTTACCTCAGAGTTCTGGAAGAGTTTGCACAGAGCTATGGGTTCTCGATTAGCTTTCAGTACAGCTTATCATCCTCAGAGCGACGGTCAGTCAGAGAGAGTCATTCAGATTCTGGAGGATATGCTCAGAGCTTGTACTATTGACTATTCTGGTAGCTGGGATTCCAAGTTGCCTCTTGTGGAGTTCACGTACAACAATAGCTACCAGGCGACGATTGGCATGGCACCGTATGAGGCACTTTATGGCAGGAAGTGTAGATCCCCTTTGTTTTGGGATGAGGTTGGAGAGAGGAAGATGTTGGGTCCCGAGTTGGTCCAACAGACTGCCGATGTTGTTGCAGTTATCAGAGAGAGGATGAAGACTGCTCAGTCCAGACAGAAGAGCTATGCAGACGTTCGTCGTAGACCTTTGCAGTTCGAGGTTGGCGATCATGTTTTTCTGAAGATAGCACCTCTCAAGGGTGTGATGCGATTTGGCAAGAAGGGCAAGTTGAGCCCTAGATTCATTGGTCCATTCGAGATATTGGACAGAGTGGGTGACCGAGCCTACAGATTAGCCCTACCGCCTGATCTTGACAGAGTCCATAATGTGTTTCACGTATCGATGCTCAGAAAGTATGTTGCAGATTCTTCCCATGTTCTTCGCCATGAGCCATTGGACTTGACGTCGAGTTTGACTTACCATGAGATTCCGATTCAGATTCTGGATCGCACAGTTAGAGTTCTTAGGAACAAAGAGATCGGCATCGTTAAAGTCCTTTGGAGGAACCATTTGATTGAGGAGGCTACGTGGGAACCAGAGACTGAGATGAGAGAGAGGTATCCTGAGTTGTTCGTGCCGTGACGTCAATTTCGAGGACGAAATTCCTCTAAGGAGGGGAGATTGTAATAGCCGAGCCCGGTGTACGGTACGGTTTAAGCTTTATTGTGTTAATTGGGTTATGTGATTAGATGATTATAGTTGTGTTTTGGGCTATAGTATTATTGGTTATTATTTATTTGAGGTGTTAGTTGGTGTTGATTGTTCGTTTCAGCGTTTCGAATCGATTTTTAGTTGTTTTGTTACTGTTCATTGCCGTGAGTAGAGTGCACCCGCGCTCTTAGATGAGTGCCCCCGCGGTGTACTATTCATGATTTTGGTTTTGGAGGGCCGTGGCATCACCGCACCCGCGGCAGTGCAAGGACCGCACCCACGGTAATTGTAGCACCGCACCCGCGGTGTTCGTGCATTTGATTTATTTTGGTTGCCGTGAGCTTAGCGCACCCGCGGTGCTTGTGTGACCGCACCCGCGGTGTAAGTATGGGCGAGTTTTCAAGTCACTTTTTGGGAGTTGTTGGCCATACCTTATCCTATTCCTTCTCTTCTTTACCGATTTTCCCTCCATTGGCAAGGGTTTTCATCCATTTCTTTAGCTTCCTACCTTTGATTCTTGGAGTTATTTGGATTTCCGGCTTGAGATCAACGTTCTCCGTGGTATAAGGAAGCTTAGGTAAGTTTTTGGTGCGATTCTAATGAGGTTTCGAGTTAAGGGTTATTTTGGATTTGATGTTTTGATGGTTCTATGGATTATTTAGCATGGACTCTTGGATTTAGTCTTGATATTGGTGTTATTTATGGATTATTGTTGTAGGTGGTGTACCAAGAGTATAGTTGGAGGTGTTCTATTGGTTTGTAAGTGGAATTTCATCCTTTTTGCTCACATGATATTATATGTATTGTGTTTTAAAGGTTTCAAAGTGTTATTCCCTTCCATTGATCCATTGCTATGTATTCGTTTCATTGATTATCTATTGGAGGCATTGTATGTCTCACCATTGTTATAAAGGGAATACAAGATATATTATGAGATTGCGAAACGACGGCCTTAAATGCTATTGAGAATTCAAATGTTTTATTGGATTGATTAATCATAGCCATAGCATTGCATGCAATTAGATGATCATCGACCATAGGCTTTTATCCCCTCACAGTTATCGATTTATATCGATGGGATATTGGCAACCACAGTCACAGATACTATTGATATCAATCCAACCATAGAAAAGAGAAATACCATCGTTTTGCTATCTATTGCCATTGCTATTGCTACAGTTATTGCTACAGTATTCATGTTTCAGAGTCGATGGTATTTATGATTTAAAAGCCATGTTTTACAGTGTATACTATGTATCATTGCTATGTAAGAGTTCCACTTGCTGAGATTTATTCTCATTTCAGTTATTTTCATGTGATGCAGATAAGAGCGACGGACCGGGACGTTGACTGTGGATGGGGGTCATATGCATACGAAGATTGGAATGATGATTATTTTGTACCATTTTGTAACATGATCACACTAATGATATTTTGTATTTTGTTATGTCATTGGAATGATCATGTTGTTATTTTGTAAACACTTTTATAAAATGTATCTTGAAACTCCTTCCATGTTTGAAAGAAAATTTTAAATTCCGCTGTATTTTAATTGTATCGGGTCAGGGTGTCACAAACATAGTGGTCCTCGGGTTTAACCTTCCGCTCAGTCCAAGCCTGCCCCTTGGTCGCCACCTCCTGTCTCCTCATCAACATACTCACCTGCATCGATCAAGTCTAGTGAATCTAAAGACTCAACACGTATAAACTGGGAATAACGAGTACTACATAATAAAATCGCATACAACTTCAAAATAGATTGTACATAATTCAAATTTGAACTTTTCATAATAAACTTAAACTTTCATAAACTTGCTCTTGGCATAAACTTTGAACATATTTGCATACATAATATGACGTGCCATCACATAAACTTTTCTTTAACATGCTTTCATACTTCAACATACTTAACTTCATCATTTTGTGTAGAGAATGTTTCAAAGCAAGTGACCCATAACATAATAAATAGCTGATCAGACAAACCACAGTACTGGGCTGACAGGGACGTATCCACTGCCACATACATGAGATCCCTGTTCATAATTTAACAGGCCAGTTGATCCATGTTCATAATTTAACGCTTCACAACCACGATCTAACCCGTTCATAATTTAACGGGCGGATTGGTCCCCGTTCATAATTTAACGCTTTCCAATCCTAACTTCAAACCCGTTCATAATTTAACGGGGTGGAGAGGTCCTCGGCCACGTTCACCGACTTCCAAACCCATTCACTTTTGGTCACAAGACATTTAGCATACCTCAAAAACTTCAAATATTTTCTTTGCACGTCATACATACTTACTTTGCATTGAGGGATTCGTTGGATGTCAATCGGGTCGTTGCTGCAACATAGTAACATGAATACATAAACTTAACTTGTACAACTTACGTAAAAGTCATGCTTAATCTCAAGCTAAATAAATTCTTATAACATTCTATAATTTCTCACAACTTGACCTTGTAAAACATCATATTTAATCATAGCATAAAACCTCAAACCAAACCTTAAGTGATAAAATATTTATCCCAAAAACTGAAGCTACACGGACCCCGTACCCAGGTCCGTGTAGGTACTGCCTCATATGTGTTGTGTAAAAGAAGGGGCACGGACCCCGTCCCTAGGTCCGTGTAGGGTCCGTGTCTGTGCGTTTAAATATGTGTCGAAGAAATGAGAAGGCACGAACCACGTGCTAACCTCCGTCTCCGAGTCCGTGTCCGTCTGCCCAACGAATTATTTGATGAAAATTTTATGACATGTCTATTCTCCCAATTAACACATAATGCATCAAGATTCAACACTATGAGACCATTCTAGGACACCATAACAATGAACTAAACTTTTATAATCACCCTACAATTTATACGACCCAAAAATACTGTCATTTATATTAAAGTTTATTTCTTACAACTTCTTAATAATTCAAGCTCTTAACAACATGAATCAGAACCTCAAAAATACTCTAAACATCATTACTAACTTTCTTATATGCAGCAACGATCACCTGTCGATCCCCAACAAAGCCTACAACATAAAAACTTCAAGAACATATTAAAATTCATAACTTTCTTGAAACACGATTTGAGCAGTCATACTAAAAACTCCATCACTCACTCGTTTTTAATCCAAATAACTCAAATTTTATATCAAATCAAACGTATCGAAATGATCTACGTTTTTGTAGCTAAAATTTTTCTCAAAATCTTTACTGAAAAATCGCAGTATTTTACAGAACAACAAAAACGTTTTTAAAAAAATGCAGTTTGAGCAGTCCTACGACAAACGCCATAACTCACTCAATTTTCATCCAAATATTTTGAATTTTATATCAAATCGAACGTATCAAAAAGATCTACGTTTTTGTAGTTAAAAGTTTTCTCAAAATCTTTACTGAAAAATCGTAGTATTTTACAGAACAGCAAAAACGTTTTTAACAAAATGCAGTTTGAGCAGTCCTACGAAAAACGCCATAACTCACTCAATTTTCATCCAAATATTTCGAATTTTATATCAAATCGAAGGCATCAAAAAGTTCTACGATTTTTACGTTGAAAGTTTTCTCAAAATATGTACCGAAAAATTGCAGTATTTTACAGAACAGCAAAAACGTTTCTAAAAATGCAGTTTGAGCAGTCCTACGAAAAACGCCATAACTCACTCAATTTCATCCAAATATTTCGAATTTTATATCAAATCGAAGGCATCGAAAAGGTCTACGATTTTCACGTTGAAAGTTTTCTCAAAATCAATACCGAAAAATCGCAGTATTTTACAGAACAGCAAAAACGTGAATTTGGTGATCCAAATTTGTTTCAAACTTGATCTAGACGTGATTGCTCAAACTTCTACGCATCGCACATATAATTTTTGCATAAATAACAACACAACGCATAATATGACAAGATCGATGCATCAAGAACAGAATATACGTGCCTTTTGATATTTAAAATACCGTAACGACGATACCGAAGCGGAAATGATGCGGAAGACGATCCGGGACGAACGTGACTCAATTTTCTTCAAAGAAAACTTACTAAAACTTGCAGGAAATTTGTAAAGGAAAGGAACGATGCTTGTTGAAAGGAAAGGGGAGAGAAGAGGAATAATATGGAGGTTGATGGAGAAGAGTTTAACAAACACTTCTCTTCCCTTTAGTCAAAAGAAGTAATAACATGTGTGTTTTGTTTTAACAATAAAGGTGTGTGTGTGTACGTGTATGAATATATATATAATTGAATATATGTGTGAGTGATATGGAGATTATTGACAAAAGAGTTTAACACAAAATTCTCTTCTCCTTTAGTCAAATAAAATAATAGAATTATGTTTATTGTTTTTGTGTATGTGATATATGTGGGGACCCGGACGCTAATCAAGTTCTTAATCATAATTGGGACTAATAATCAATTAAAACAGGGTCTAAATTTTTTTTTTTTAAAATGCGGAACGTAGTGAAATCAAACCATATATACATATCAGTATATATATATAAAATACAAATCCTGTATCACAAACATTTATTCAAACTAGGGTTTAAACTAAAGTCAAGTGTTTAACCCTACTTCTAGTCCAAGTCCGGTGCCACCACTCTAATCACGATCTAGCTCTTCATCTCCTCGACCCTGAACCTGTCCCACCTGTTGTCAAGTACACATACAGACAAGACAACAGCCGGATATACCGGTGAGAATATAATCCCCAGTATAAATCAATGAAACATGCAATCATATAAACAATATAAAGCATGTAATCAGGTAACATGAATATGTATCATACTCCGAAACATAAACAAAAATCTACAATACTCGTAGCTACATCGTTTAAGACTAGACTCAATCCTAGTCTAGGGATCCCGGTTTCCAGATGTGGTATTCCTATATCGAATTCCGTAAAGGAGGGAACCATAATATTTATTACTCGATATAACCAGTGCCCCGGTATTCCTATATCGAATTCCGTAATAGAAGAATTCCAACCCCTTTACTCGATATAACCAAATATGGTGTTCCTATATCGAATTCCGTAATGAATTCCATTACTCGATATAACCATACATCCAGTGTCCTGACCTATCCGTCATGGACTGTAGCTCTATCGCTAGCATCCTATCTTGTGACATCGTGCAATGTGCCGTGGCGATACCACCACTATCCGGCACGGTGTGTCACAAGACAGTTCGACTAATACCTGTTGTCTAAATATCAAGAGAACAAGTATATTAATCAAATAAATGCAAATATCAATGCAATAAATAAAGTATGTGATTTAGGGAAACCCAAGTCCAAGCCGACTCAAGTCCATCTCCCAATACCACATTGACTTATACCTTTCCTTGCAGTCTCGGTTTCCCGCTTAGTTGAAGTCCTGAATTCACAGTCTGTGTCCAGTTGTAGCCTACGTCGCTAGGAACTCGGTACCGAAGTCGGATTCAAAATCAGACGGACGGATTTTGCACAACCACAATTCTAGTGAATGAAGAACTTGAGAATTGTTAAGGGGAATTTCGGTTTCTGTCTCGGGAAGGTGGAGGAAAGAAATCTGAATTTTATATATATATCACATGCAACCTTCGTACGTGGCAATCTCCCAAATTTTGCCAATTTTCTCAAAATTTACGAAAATGCCATTGTCTCCATAATTACGAAAATGCCATTTTCCTCCAATAATTACGAAAATGCCATTGCCTCCCATAATTACGAAAATGCCATTTTACTCCAATAATTACTAAAATGCCATCCGAAAATTAAAATCAATGATGACATCTTGGGCCTTACAATTCTCCCCCTCTGAGACACGATTTCGTCCTCGAAATCTCAAGCAATCATATCTTATGCAATCATATCAGAACTGAAATAGTAAATTCACATCAGTGGAATAACTCTGGGAATTCCTGTCTCATGTCTGATTCAGTCTCCCAAGTGGCTTCTTCAATAACATGACGAGTCCATTGAACTTTCACAAGAGGAATCATCTTTGTTCTGAGCTGTTTTTCTTTACGATCGATAATCCGAATCGGTTTCTCGACATAACTCAATGTCTCATCCAGCTCAGTCTCGTCTGGTTGAATAACATGGGAATCATCAGGGAGATATTTCCGCAGCATTGATACATGAAAAACATCATGTATCCCAGATAATGAAGGCGGTAATGCTAGTCGATAGGCACGATCTCCTACCTTCTCGAGAATTTCATAAGGACCTACGTATCGTGGAGACAATTTCCCTTTCTTGCCGAATCTGACAACACCTCTGAAAGGAGAAATCTTCAGGAATACTCGGTCTCCTACTTCAAATACCAACGGTCGTCGTCTGAGGTTGGCATATTTGGCTTGTCTGTCCTGAGCTGCCTTCATTTTCCTCTGAATCAGCTTTACTTTCTCAGTCATATCTCTGATCATATCCGGTCCAGTCTCAGGAACTTCAGAGATATCATCCCAGTAAAGTGGGGATCTGCATTTCTTTCCGTACAACGCTTCGAATGGAGCCATCTCAATACTAGTCTGATAGCTATTGTTGTACGAAAACTCGCAAAGAGGCAATGCATCTTGCCAATTAGTGCTAAAATCCAGCACTACCGCTCTCAGCATATCTTCCAGGGTCTGGATAGTTCGCTCTGACTGTCCATCGGTCTGTGGATGATATGCGGTGCTCAAATGTAACTTCGTACCAAGAGCTTGCTGCAAACTCTGCCAGAAGTGCGAAGTGAACCGAGGATCACGGTCTGAAACAATCGACTTCGGCACTCCATGCAATCTAATCACTTCTCGGACATAGATATCAGCCATCTGATCATATCGGTACGTCATCTTGTATGGAATAAAACATGCAGATTTGGTCAATCGATCAATCACAACCCAAACTGCATCGTAACCCCGGGAGGATCTCGGCAACTGTGTTACAAAATCCATGGAAATGTGATCCCATTTCCATTCAGGAATGGACAAACTCTGTAACAATCCTCCTGGTTTCTTTCTTTCAGCCTTCACCTGTTGGCAATTCAGACACTTGGCTACAAATTCAGTCACATCAGATTTCATTTGTTTCCACCAATACTGTGTCTTTAAATCATTGTACATTTTCCTACCACCAGGATGAATGCTAAAACGACTGTTGTGCGCTTCTGTCAATATTCGCTGTCTCAATTCTGAAACATTTGGCACAACAATACGATTATTCACATACAAGACATTGTCACGAATCTGATATTCCGATTGATGTCCAGTTCTAACTATCGCAATCGACTTCTGTACATTCTGATCAACTTTCTGAGCTTCTTTAATTTTCAGAAGCAGCTCTGGTTCAGCTCGAACAGCACACAATCTCAGCGGCTGACGATCTGTCTCAAATACTAATCCAGACAGACAGCAATCTTCAATCAAATTCGATACACCCATCGTCGATAAGGATAGTGCACATACCTTTCGACTCAGTGCATCTGCTGCTGCATTGGACTTCCCTGGATAATACTTGATTTCACAATCGAAGTCTTTCAATAAATCCAGCCATCTTCGCTGTCTCATATTCAATTCAGATTGTGAAAACAGATATTTCAAGCTTTTATGATCAGAATATATTTCGAATTTCTCACCGTACAGGTAATGTCGCCATATCTTCAATGCAAAGACTATGGCTGCCAATTCAAGATCATGAATTGGGTAACGAGTCTCATGTGGTTTCAATTGTCTAGAGGCATAGGCAATCACATGCCCTCGCTGCATTAAAACACAACCCAATCCTCGGTGAGATGCATCACAATAAACGACAAAATCACCAGTACCTGAAGGAATCGTCAACACAGGCGCACTGGTTAATCTTTTCTTTAACTCAAGAAAACTGGTCTCACATTCCTCAGACCAATTAAACGGGGCATTCTTCTGAGTTAACTGTGTAATAGGCTTGGCAATACTCGAAAAATCTTGGATAAAACGTCGGTAATACCCTGCCAAACCCATAAAACTGCGAATTTCCGGCACAGATGTAGGTCTCGGCCAAGAAATCACTGCCTCAACCTTACTAGGATCAACTGATATACCGTCTCCCGATATAATGTGACCCAAAAACACAACCTGTTTCAGCCAAAACTCGCATTTTGACAATTTAGCATACAGCTTCTCAGTTCTCAGAATTCTCAATACAGTCCTCAGATGATTAGCATGCTCAATCATATTCTTTGAATAAATCAATATATCATCAATGAATATGATCACAAAATCATCCAAGTATTTCTGAAAGACGCGGTTCATCAATCCCATAAATACCGCTGGTGCATTCGTCAAACCAAAAGGCATGACAATAAACTCATAATGTCCATACCTCGTTCTGAATGCTGTCTTTGAGATATCAGAGTCCCTGACTCTCAGTTGATGGTATCCAGATCTCAAGTCGATCTTGGAATACACAGATGAACCTTGCAACTGATCAAACAAATCATCAATACGAGGCAATGGGTATTTATTCTTTACCGTTGCCTTATTCAGTTGCCTATAGTCGATACAGAGTCTCATCGACCCGTCTTTCTTTCTCACGAACAGTACTGGAGCACCCCAAGGAGATACACTCGGTCTGATATATCCCTTGGCCAGTAAATCCTCCAACTGTTCCTTCAACTCCTTCAACTCGATCGGTGCCATCCTGTAAGGAGCTCTTGAAATCGGAACTGTTCCTGGCATTAATTCTATGCTGAAGTCTATCTCTCGAATCGGAGGCAATCCAGGAATCTCATCTGGAAAGACATCAGCAAACTCACACACCACTGGCAAATCCGCCAATGCTGGGCTCGTTTTCAGTAAGTCAACTGAATATACCAGGAATCCATCCGCTCCCTTCTGCAATAATCGAGTCATATTTATGGCAGATATCAAAGGAATTCTGGCTCGAGAACCCTTACCATAAAATTTCCACTCCTTAGCCATCTCAGGTCTGAATCGAACTATCTTGTGGAAACAATCGACTGTAGCTCGGTACTTGGTCAACATGTCGATGCCGACAATGCAATCAAAATCAGATAAACCAAGAACAATACAGTCTAAATCAATCGTATGCCCATCGTACTGCAGTATACACGATTTCACAGATTTCACCGATATCAAACCTGTTCCTAACGGAGACGTGACAGATACTACAGTAGCTAAGGACTCAACAGGCAATGAATGCATTAAAGCAAATCGCTCAGACATAAAAGTATGTGATGCACCAGTATCAATCAATACGTAAGCAGGATAACCAGAAATAAAACAGTTACCTGCAACTACATCATCAGGTGCATCCTGAGCTTGCTCCTCAGTCAAAGCAAACAATCGGGCCTGCTGTCTAGGAGGCTGGCTCGCGGTCTGGCCCCCTCCTGGCCTCTGCTGTGACAGAGTAAACGGTACTGGCTGAAAAGTATGCACGGCAGATGGTCGCCTACCGGTCTGAGTCGCTGATCCAGATGACTCAGCTGCCTGCGATCCCTGGGCACCCCTCTGGGGACACACTCGAGCAAAGTGTCCTTGCTGTCCACAATTACGACAGCTGCCAGTCACTCCTCGGCACTGATCTGTGGAATGCCTCCCTCCACAAGTACCACAGTAAGGTCCTGTATAGCTCTGGCCCTGACCAGTCTGTCTAGAGCCACTCGAACTGGACGAGCTAGTTCCAGCTTTCTTGAATTTCTTCCCTTTAGCTTTCAAGAAGTCTTTCTTCCCACTTCCACTGCCGCTCTCAAGTCGAGGAAATGGTGGAGGCATCTGCGAGCTCGGGGCTGAAGGCACAAACGAAGCCTCTTTCTGCCTCATCAGGCCTGCCTCGGCTCCCTTGGCTCTATTCAGGGCATCGGTGAAATTGTTGGGCCTCCCAGTATTCACCAGCGTAAAAATCTCAGGATTTAGGCCATTTATGAATTGGTCTGCTACGGCCTCATCATGTTCAGCTACGTGGGGAGCAAATCGAAGCAATGTCGAAAACTTAGCCACATAATCTTCAATGTTCAACTGGCCTTGTTTCAGGTTTGCAAACTCGGCTCCCTTGTCCTTCCTATAAGAAACTGGAAAGAACCGCAGATAGAATTCAGTCTTAAATACATTCCAGGTAACGGCCATACCTCGCTGTTCCAATGCCCTTTTTGTCGTGATCCACCAGTGTTTAGCAACGTCATGCAACTGGTGTATTATCAGTTTCGCCCTCTTTTCCTCAGTATACTCCAAAGAGTCAAACAGTGATTCAATGTCGTCCAACCAACTTTCACAATCCACGGAGTTCTCCGTTCCTTTCAAAGTCGGTGGGTGAAATGACTGAAACCGTTTCAGCAATTTCTCCATTGCTGTAGGTGTCACATCCATGGGAGGATTCGAGGTACTCCCCTGTTCTGGCATTCTCCTCGGAGGCATATCTGATAACCAAAAAGGTTAGCAGTTCCAACAATATTCCTGTTTCAAGTCTCCCTGGATCATCTTACAGCTGATCCATTCCAAGAATACATAATACCATATCAATAGCAGATAAGTCAGGTAACATGTATTAAAGCAGTAAACATGCTAGCAATCAAAAGCAAGGAAAGAAAATCTCATTCTACCCCGCTCACTAGCTCCTATCTCAATCTCAAGGATCTATCGCTCTGATACCACCTGTTGTGGGGACCCGGACGCTAATCAAGTTCTTAATCATAATTGGGACTAATAATCAATTAAAACAGGGTCTAAATTTTTTTTTTTTAAAATGCGGAACGTAGTGAAATCAAACCATATATACATATCAGTATATATATATAAAATACAAATCCTGTATCACAAACATTTATTCAAACTAGGGTTTAAACTAAAGTCAAGTGTTTAACCCTACTTCTAGTCCAAGTCCGGTGCCACCACTCTAATCACGATCTAGCTCTTCATCTCCTCGACCCTGAACCTGTCCCACCTGTTGTCAAGTACACATACAGACAAGACAACAGCCGGATATACCGGTGAGAATATAATCCCCAGTATAAATCAATGAAACATGCAATCATATAAACAATATAAAGCATGTAATCAGGTAACATGAATATGTATCATACTCCGAAACATAAACAAAAATCTACAATACTCGTAGCTACATCGTTTAAGACTAGACTCAATCCTAGTCTAGGGATCCCGGTTTCCAGATGTGGTATTCCTATATCGAATTCCGTAAAGGAGGGAACCATAATATTTATTACTCGATATAACCAGTGCCCCGGTATTCCTATATCGAATTCCGTAATAGAAGAATTCCAACCCCTTTACTCGATATAACCAAATATGGTGTTCCTATATCGAATTCCGTAATGAATTCCATTACTCGATATAACCATACATCCAGTGTCCTGACCTATCCGTCATGGACTGTAGCTCTATCGCTAGCATCCTATCTTGTGACATCGTGCAATGTGCCGTGGCGATACCACCACTATCCGGCACGGTGTGTCACAAGACAGTTCGACTAATACCTGTTGTCTAAATATCAAGAGAACAAGTATATTAATCAAATAAATGCAAATATCAATGCAATAAATAAAGTATGTGATTTAGGGAAACCCAAGTCCAAGCCGACTCAAGTCCATCTCCCAATACCAGATTGACTTATACCTTTCCTTGCAGTCTCGGTTTCCCGCTTAGTTGAAGTCCTGAATTCACAGTCTGTGTCCAGTTGTAGCCTACGTCGCTAGGAACTCGGTACCGAAGTCGGATTCAAAATCAGACGGACGGATTTTGCACAACCACAATTCTAGTGAATGAAGAACTTGAGAATTGTTAAGGGGAATTTCGGTTTCTGTCTCGGGAAGGTGGAGGAAAGAAATCTGAATTTTATATATATATCACATGCAACCTTCGTACGTGGCAATCTCCCAAATTTTGCCAATTTTCTCAAAATTTACGAAAATGCCATTGTCTCCATAATTACGAAAATGCCATTTTCCTCCAATAATTACGAAAATGCCATTGCCTCCCATAATTACGAAAATGCCATTTTACTCCAATAATTACTAAAATGCCATCCGAAAATTAAAATCAATGATGACATCTTGGGCCTTACAATATATGTGTGTGTATGTAATATGCATAATTGAAGGTGTGTGTGTGTCTATTAGTCAAAATAAGTAGGAGAAACGTGTGGGTGTGTCTAATTAGATATCATTTGTGCTAACTAATAAATAAAATACTAATAAAAATGCTAACCCACTTTAATTTAAAATAAACTTTTCAATTAAAATAACACACACAAAAATACTAATTTTAAAAATCTTAAACTTTTAAAATTACTAATTAAATGATTTAGGTTTAAAATTACTAAACCTAAACAAATCATTTAAATTGCCCCTATCTCAACTTAAAATAAAATGTCACAATTAGAATCACTAAAATCCACATTTGATAAACTTTTAAAATTTAAACTCCTAAAATAACTTAATATTTAAATTAGGTTTTTAAAAATATTAACACTTCATAAATCATTTAAAATGTCTCATACCTAACTTAAAATAAAATACCACATTAAAATTTACTAAGAAACGTCCCGGTCTCCTTTCCTCGATCTCGCCTCGAATAATCATCTGAAACATAAAACTCAAGAAACATGTTAACATACATTAAATAAACATAAATAATTAAAATAATAAATTTCATAAATTAAATGAAAGCATACATTAAAATCATTTAATAAAATACATAAGAAATTTAAAAACTTGCACTCACGAGGTTCATGTGGACTTCTAATTTTCGAGACATCACAATCTATCCCCCTTAATTTGAATTTCGTCCCCGAAATTCACTTATCCTCAATAATCCAAAAGTTTAGATTCTTAATTCTAGTATTCCAAAAATCCATGCTACCGCTGCGCTACTCTGATAAATATTTAAGTCTTATGTTGTCTTTACGCCTCTTCAATCCGAATTAAATTTCCTACCAAAAACCTCATTTGCGATTCACAACTTATGGTAACTTAGTTTACTTTACTAAAATCCCGAATTCTGACTTTTCTAGTCGTTCTCAATATTAGAAATGGAGGTTCAACCTTATCGTATCTTACCTTCTTTATACTATACTTGTAATGTCAACGACCTATTACATTAGCATTTATGCAGTCCATCTTAAGAATTCTTTGCACCCAAAAAAATTTTACTGATCAACTCCTATCCTCGGCAATACACTTATAAGTTGAACATTTTTCTTACCTCATAATAATATTGGCCTACAACTCTTGAATCAATTCTTTACCTTACATTACCACCGTATGTAACTTAGTTATTTACAAATACGTCCCAAATATAAAATTGTTGCCAACCTTTAATTTCGAGTAAGAGATACGACAAGTATAAAAGTCTATAAGATTTTTAAACAAAATAAATTATGACATCTCATTATAATAATAAGATATGATATACATAATTATTTAAATATATCTAATATTATATACACCATATTTTTACTATAAAATTATACAAATACATACATATACCAACGGTCATAAAACGGTAACAAACGGCTAGTTTTTTTTTTTCTCTATAAATACCATATCACGAATACATTCAATCACTCCAACTTTCTCTTCTCTTCTAAAACTTATTCTTCATCAAATTTTTTTTTTTCGAAGAAAAAGAAGATGGCTTTTGCAAAGTTATTTTCAATTATTTTAGTTATTATATTTACGATTCTTGTATTTATCGGAGAATATCCTCCTCATGTTTTTTCTTTATTTTTACGATTACTTGTAATTGTTGTTTATCCATTACTTTGTATTGTAATATTCATTAATTAATAAAATGCATCGTGATTTGTCGTACCACCATGGCAAACTTTTATATTTCTTACTCAATAAAAATCTTAATATTCATTGATTGATAACTTATGTTGAACACCACTAATTCTCTTTTGTATTTATTTCACCCACAAAAATTTCCGTACTAACAAATATTTCATACATTTTAAATTCAACTTACGCAATCCAAATAGTTTTAGATAACATAATTCCAACACACATATTTACTTATTCCCAATTTTATTAATAACTAAAAAAAAAATTTCTCAAGACCAGATGTCTACTTAAATCTTTTCATACATCTATCGAGTAACCTAACCATCGATCATACTCAACTTTCTAGAAAATAAAATTCCAACAAAAGTATAGTCATAGCTGTTAAGATCATTGATAAAAACTTATAACACATAAATCTTAAGTTCCCAAAAATTTTGCTAACTCATTGTCTACTCTTATTGTTGGATCTCGGTTTTCTACGTGCCCAAAAACGCAGCGGAAGTTCAAAATTTTTATTTTATTTTTGAAAAACAAAATAATTTTGGACACTCGTATGGTTTTAACAAATACATAAACATGCATAGGATGCTAGAAACGTTATACCTTTGGTGAATAAATCACTGGTCTCCAACTATTCCGGGGTTAGCGGAGATAGCTCTTCGTGAATCCTCTACGAACGTTCTTCGATCTACTAATCAGGTCCACGACCGGAATATATGTTCCTCTTCTAACTCGCACTAGAAAGTGTAGAAGATTTTGTATTTGAGATAGAACACAATTTTGAGAGCACCTTTTGTTTTTGAGAGCAAAAAGGAGGGAGGGCAATAATAATAATCGGCCGAGAGAATTGGAGACCTTCTCCTTATTCAAGCTACCGTCATCCTCCTTATGCAATAAAAATTTTATTCTTATTGCCTCTTAGATCAATCATTAACTTAATTAAATCAATTAATTAAGTTAACTATATATGTTCCTTTTCCATGAAGCCCGAATGATTGCCTTATTCCAATTTTCGGTGATCTCCTACTATAATTAATCAAAGTAACATATATATACATATATATATATTATTAATTTGATTAATTGTCATTTTCTTAATTAATCATATTAATTAAGTCAATGAATTTCAATAAAAACCTTGTAATGCATGTTACGAAAAATGGGAATCAAAATTCCACATTATAATTTCCAATTCTTTCTTAACTTAATCAATCTAATTAATTAAGTTAATCAAAATTCTAAATATGCATGTCAACCTCTGATTTTCTTTTAAAACATATATTTGTGAGATCACCAAAATATAAGGCAGTGTATTTTTTTTTTTTTTTGACCGTCTTTAGCAGTCATGCTCTCAAAATTTCTATAAGCTTTTATAAACTTTATTTATAGGCTTATCGATTGATCATATCAAACTTATTTCTTATAAATTCAACTCATTGAATTTATTATCTCAACGGGAACAAGTAAACCAGTGCTTGTGTGACCCTCAATGGTTCAGGGATACAGCTAGCCGTGGGTTCACAACTCTTTGTGATTCAGGACAATTTCTTTTATTCGGGCTTACCCTAATTTGCCCCATTCCATGCATCAACATTTGATCATGAGAATGTCAGAAACTAATTTCTGATTAAACCCATCGAATCATGGTAAGAGCGTTTAGTAGCATCGCCCCATGATTCCCTAGGTATCACTGATAGTGCCTGCAAGAACCAGTCGATTATGATTAGTGTTGAGTACGGTCCCTTCATCTCATATATCCCGATCGAATCTGCAACCATTGGTTCATCGAGGGTTGCATATTAATTCGATAACTATGTGATAACTATAATAGTGGCACCGCGTGTACTATTGGAGAACTCCTTCTCCAACGTACATCTTATACTCTGGCCAGAGATTCCATGCACTATTATTACATTAGATCACATAGGATATCCACACCCGTAGGTGAGCGGTGAATTCCCGACTACAATGCACTGGCTCCTATATGTGTCGTAACTGTACCCAATCTCGCCACCTGATGACTCTCCTGGAGCCGGTAAACGAGTCAAAGCACAGCCCTCGCATATAGAGCCTCAGTGTTGTCCCGAGTCGTAAGGACTAATGGTGTACAATCATAACCACGGACTTATCCTCTCGATAAATGATAACCACTTGGAAAGTCCGAGGGAGGGTTGTTCGGTATAATCATCATATGACTACCCATCTGCATGTTTGGACATCTATATGCCCTTACCAAGAAACGCAGTACACAACATCACAGATGCTAGTCTCGAGCTCAAGCGACCTTTATCCATGTTTTAGGCGGCTGAATCGACTAGGAACGGATTTAGATTATACAGTATTTACAAATGAGTTTCAACATCGAATTACGATTCATTTGTATTAAAGTATAATCAAGGTCTTTATCTATGTTTGTCACATGGGTATACAGATAAAGAAATAACAAACCATGAAATAATGAATTATATTAAAATAAAGATTGTTTATTACACTTGAGTCAATAAAATCCCTAGCCAACAATTGGCTTGCAGGGTATCTACTCTAACAATCTCCCACTTGCCCTAGAGCCAACTACCCATCAACTTTAATCCCATTGCTTCGCGATGCTTCTCAAACAATGGTCCTGGCAAGGGCTTCGTAAGTGGATCAGCAACATTATCTGCAGAGGCGACTCTTTCAACTGATATGTCTCCTCTTCCCACAATCTCCCGGATGATGTGGAACTTCCTCAGTATATGTTTGGATCTTTGATGAGACCTTGGTTCCTTTGCTTGCGCAACGGCACCAGTGTTGTCGCAGTACACCGGGACTGGATCAACTCCATTAGGAATGACGCCCAACTCTTGGACGAAATTCCTCATCCAAACTGCCTCTTTGGCTGCAGCTGATGCAGCAACGTATTCAGCTTCAGTGGTGGAATCCGCCACGGTGTCTTGCTTGGAACTCTTCCAAGAGACAGCCGCACCATTAAGCATGAATACAAAACCAGAGGTTGATTTCGAATCATCTACGTCACATTGGAAGCTAGAATCAGTGTAGCCTTCCAATTTCAATTCTCCACCCCCGTAGACCATGAACAAGTTCTTAGTTCTTCTCAAGTACTTAAGAATATCTTTCACGGCCTTCCAATGCATTGGACCAGGGTTCGCCTGATATCTGCTTGTAACACTCAAAGCGTAAGCAACATCAGGACGTGTCGATATCATACCATACATGATACTACCAATGGCTGACGCATATGGAATTCGTGTCATCATCTCTATCTCTTCATCAGTTTTGGGACACATTGCCTTAGATAGAGTAACACCATGACACATTGGTAAGTATCCTCTCTTGGACTCTTCCATAGAGAATTGTTTTATAATGGTATCGATATATGTGGCTTGGGTGAGTCCCCAACATCCTTTTTGATCTATCTCTATAGATTTGTATTCCTAATACATAGGATGCTTCACCCATGTCCTTCATGGAGAATTTACTAGCCAACCATACTTTAGTTGATTGCAGTAATCCTACATCATTCCCAATGAGTAGGATGTCATCAACGTAAAGTACTAGGAATGTCACTGCACTCCCACTAACTTTCTTATATACACAAGGTTCCTCGGGATTTTTGGCAAAACCAAACTCTTTGATAGTGCTGTCAAATCTGAGGTTCCAACTCCTTGACGCCTGCTTGAGACCATATATTGATCTCTGAAGTTTGCATACCTTATGCTCACTTCCTACTGATGTGTATCCCTCAGGTTGAGACATATAAATTTCTTCTTTGATGTCTCCATTGAGGAATGCAGTCTTTACATCCATTTGCCATATCTCATAGTCATACCATGCTGCTATGGCTAGTAATATTCTAATGGACTTAAACATGGCAACTGGTGAAAAAGTTTCCTCATAGTCAATTCCTTGCCTTTGAGTATAACCTTTTGCAACTAGCCTTGCTTTGAAGGTCAATACCTTCCCATCCGCCCCAAGCTTTCTTTTGTAGATCCATTTGCATCCTATGGGAACGATTCCCTCAGGTGGATCCACTAATGTCCAGACTTGGTTCGAATACATAGAGTCCATTTCAGACTGCATGGCTTCAAGCCATTTGGTGGAATCAGTATCAGATATTGCTTCCTTAAAGTTCTTTGGATCACATCCAACACAAGACTCATCATGGTCTTGTTCATGAAGAAGTGTATATCTTGCAGGTGGTCTAATAATTCTATCAGACCTTCTAGGAGCTTGTACTTCAACTACTGGTTCTAGGGGATTAGGTTCAACTTCTAAAGTTGAGGGAGTATCTTGAATTTCTTGAAGTTCAATCATCTTGCCTTTTCTATCTAATAGAAACTCCCTTTCCAAAAAGGTGGCATTTCTTGAAACAAACACTTTTGCTTCATTGGGATGATAGAAATAATATCCAACAGAATTCTTTGGATATCCTACGAAGTAACACAAATTTGATCTACTATCCAATTTGTCTCCCACTGTCCGCTTCACGTAAGCAGGACAACCCCATATTCTCATGTAAGAATATTTGGGAATTTTTCCCATCCATATCTCATATGGTGTTTTGTCCACTGCTTTAGTATGGACATTATTCAACAACATTGCCGCAGTTTCAAGCGCAAAGCCCCAAAACGATGTAGGCAATTCAGTGAATCCCATCATAGATCGAACCATGTCCATCAAGGTTCGATTGCGACGTTCAGAAACACCATTCAATTGTGGTGTTGCTGGCGGAGTCCACTGCGAGAGAATCCCATTCTCTTTTAGATAATCCAAAAATTCAGCACTCAAGTATTCTCCACCTCGATCAGATCGAAGTGTCTTAATACTCCTTTCTAGCTGTTTTTCTACTTCAGATCTGAATTCTTTGAACTTTTCAAATGCTTCAGATTTGTGTTTCAACAAATAAACATACCCATACCTCGAATAGTCATCAGTAAAGGTAATGAAGTAGGATTGCCCATATTTTGTGCTAACGCTTAGCGGGCCACAAACGTCTGTGTGGATCAAATCCAGTAGACCATGTGCACGTTCCACGTTTCCCTTAAAGGGAGCCTTGGTCATTTTTCCTTTTAGACATGACTCACAAGTAGGTAGAGAATTTATGTCTGACAAGTCAAACATGCCTTCTCCCACCAGTTTGTGCATCCTTCTTTGGGAAATGTGACCTAGTCTAGCGTGCCATATCTGTGCGGGGTTTGGATCATCTAACTTTCTTTTGTTTGTTGTTGTTTTCTTTTGTGCTTGGATATTGTTCAACGGAATATCTTTCAATTTTAAGTTATAGAGATCGTTCATTAATTCGCCGGTTCCTATCAAACATTCATTCTTGTAAATATTGCAAACACCTTTAGCAAAAACACAAGAATAATCATCTCTATCAAGCATAGAAATAGAAATAATGTTTTTAACCAATTCAGGAACATATAAAACGTCTCTCAAAAGTAACTTAAAATTATTGTTCAAAATCAAAGTAACATCTCCAATAGCAGTTGCAGCAACCCTTGCTCCATTCCCCAATCTTAGAAATGTCTCGCCATCTCTAAGTCTCCTGCTTCTTGCCATCACCTGCAAATCATTGCAAAGATGAGAACCACATCCGGTATCCAATACCCAAGAAGAGGAATTAATTGAGACATTTACTTCTATGTAAAACATACCATGGCCAGAACGCTTCTGGGCTAGATACTCCTTGCAATTACGCCTCCAATGTCCAGGTTTATTGCAGTGGAAACAGACATGCTCTGACTGGTCGGGCTTTGAGGGCCCCGAAGTGGGTTTCTTGTATGGCTTTTTGTTGGGCTTATTCTTCTTTGGTGGGGCAGAACGTTTCTTGCCTTTATTTTGGGCTCCTTTTTTCATACCGGACGATGAGCCCACTAGAAGAACATGCTTTTCTTTCTTGATTGTGGCCTCATAAGTCGTAAGAATATTGACCAACTCTTCAAGGGTGGCCTTAAGCTTGTTCATGTTAAAATTAACCACAAATCCATCGAACGAGGGGGGCAGTGACAGCAAGATAATATCAGTCGAGAGCTCAGCAGGAATAACCACGTCGAGTCCTACCAATTTCTCAATGAGCCCAATCATCCTAACACCATGCTCATGGACAGATGTCCCATCTCGCAGACGTGTAGTCATGAGTTCTTTCACAGTAGCGTGTCTCTCTGAGCGAGTCTGTACTCCATACAACTCTTTCAGATGAAAGTGAATGTCAGCAGCATTCACAGCCTCCTCGAACCGCCTCTGCAGTTCATTCGACATAGAAGCCAACATATAGCTTTTAGCTTGGAGATCATGGTCCCACCATTTCTCAAGCTTAGCTAGTTCAGTCTCACTGATGTCCGAAGCTGCCTCCTTCGGTGGCTTCTTATCAAGCACATACAGAATCTTTTCCGAGCTCAGAACAATTTTTAAATTTCGAAACCAGTCATTATAGTTAGGGCCAGTCAACTTGTTTTGATTGAGAATGATTGAAAGTGGATTGCGTGACGACATTGCAAATATACTGAAAAGGAAAACAGATAATTGTTACTGATTATTTTAAAATAATTTTAAGATATAAAATATGGATTTTTATTTTATAAATTTCCTCCCACTATTTTGACATTTTCACCACCCTCTGATGAAAACGGGAAATCGTATTTCCTTAGTAGGCACGTAGAGTCCAATTAGCCAATTATAATCCCGAATAATATCAGCCAATTATAATTTCTAAAAGGTAGAATCCAATTGCATCCCTATGCAACATCCGCGTGTTTTGCCTCACGTTTAATAAGGACCCAATAATATGACGCCGTTTATTTTCGCGTGTCAAACCGACCCATCAATATTGAATTGTAGTAGACGGTCGCCATGAGTTCCCCCAATAATATGAGCCGAAGTCATGGGAGTTCCACTCAATTCACATCATATGTCCAGTGGAAGTCACAGCTTTCCGGCGTCCAGGTCTCCCCAATAATATGAGCCAGACACTGTCCGCGGGTAGCGATCAACATGCAACCACGGTTGATGGAAGGCAAGGAAAAATTAAACTCTTTTAATTTTTACTTTTATGGTTTGATATAAATTTTGAATCATATTCAAAATGAGGGATTTTAATTTTAAAATTGTCTCATCATTTTAATTTTAAAAAATCGCGTGCCATGTTTGTATGTTTGCCGGATTCATGCAACTATATTAATTAATAATATACATACATACATACTACTATATATCGCATATATCATAATATGACATTCAACAATAAATAAGGATGATCGATCGCCAACACTATTAGATCCATGTGAGCCAAACATGGATCCAGGTCCAAAACCTAGGTGAATGCAGGGATGCAAATGCAACTTATTACAAAAGCTTCCAATATTTTACATGTCTTCATCTTCATCATCGGGCCCCACCATCTTCCAGTCTTGATCTCCCACTATTTCTAATTATTACATTTGAATAGCCATGGCACATAAGGGATACATCTCATGGGGATGAGAACGGGCCATAAACCAGGCCCAATTTAATAATATCAAATATTATAAAAATGAATAAAAACAGTAAAATATCCTAACATACACCTAACACATTGGTCAAGGCTCTCGATCATCCTTCATACGTTTAATATCAAATATTAACATCAATTAATTAAACAAATTTAATTAACTGAAAAAACATATATCTAATAATTTGTCACTAACCACCACAATTATTAAAGAATTTAATAAATTAAATAAACTCTTTTATTTAATTTCCAATTAATTCTATAATAATTGATTTCTTGTAAAAACTCATTTATACAATAAATAATTAAAATCATATTCTAATTATTTATTTCACAAGAAAATTATTAATTTTCCCAAAATTAATTTTCCAAAATAAAAATTGAACTAATTTTTGAAAATTTCAATTTTACCCAAAAATTTGAAAATTCAGAAAATCGCACCATAGGCCCAAACGATTCAAGCCCATTATTCAGCGCGCTTCCCGAGATGATCCCGGGCAGCCGCCCGCCCGCTGCCCGAACGTTTCGGGCAGTGGCAGCAGCCCTGTGCGCGCAAGGCGCGCACAGGTGCGCGCGGCGCCGCGCGCGCGCGGACGCTCCGCGCTGCGCAGACGCCGCGCGAACGTTCCGCGCGGCGCGCGCGCAGCCGCTGCGCGTTCGCTCCGCGCCGCGCGTGTGCTGCGCGGCCGAGCGCTGCGCGCTGTGCGCAGGGCGCTGCGCGCGCAGCCCTGTGCACGGGATCTGCCCGGAACAGTTCCGGGCAGATCCGAAAAATAAATTTTTTTTTTTTTTTTTTTTGTTTTATGAAGAATAATATATATTTTTTTTTTTGATGATGCAACTATTTTCTGAAAATTTTCTTGTGTGGTTATAAACAAATTATTCAATATTAAACCATACGTTTTAGAAAAACCTTGGCTTTGATACCACTGTTGGATCTCGGTTTTCTACGTGCCCAAAAACGCAGCGGAAGTTCAAAATTTTTATTTTATTTTTGAAAAACAAAATAATTTTGGACACTCGTATGGTTTTAACAAATACATAAACATGCATAGGATGCTAGAAACGTTATACCTTTGGTGAATAAATCACTGGTCTCCAACTATTCCGAGGTTAGCGGAGATAGCTCTTCGTGAATCCTCTACGAACGTTCTTCGATCTACTAATCAGGTCCACGACCGGAATATATGTTCCTCTTCTAACTCGCACTAGAAAGTGTAGAAGATTTTGTATTTGAGATAGAACACAATTTTGAGAGCACCTTTTGTTTTTGAGAGAAAAAAGGAGGGAGGGCAATAATAATAATCGGCCGAGAGAATTGGAGACCTTCTCCTTATTCAAGCTACCGTCATCCTCCTTATGCAATAAAAAATTTATTCTTATTGCCTCTTAGATCAATCATTAACTTAATTAAATCAATTAATTAAGTTAACTATATATGTTCCTTTTCCATGAAGCCCGAATGATTGCCTTATTCCAATTTTCGGTGATCTCCTACTATAATTAATCAAAGTAACATATATATACACACACATATATATATCTATATATATATATATATATATATATATATATATTATTAATTTGATTAACTAATTGTCATTTTCTTAATTAGTCATATTAATTAAGTCAATGAATTTCAATAAAAACCTTGTAATGCATGTTACGAAAAATGGGAATCAAAATTCCACATTATAATTTCCAATTCTTTCTTAACTTAATCAATCTAATTAATTAAGTTAATCAAAATTCTAAATATGCATGTCAACCTCTGATTTTCTTTTAAAACATATATTTGTGAGATCACCAAAATATAAGGCAGTGTATTTTTTTTTTTTTGACCGTCTTTAGCAGTCATGCTCTCAAAATTTCTATAAGCTTTTATAAACTTTATTTATAGGCTTATCGATTGATCATATCAAACTTATTTCTTATAAATTCAACTCATTGAATTTATTATCTCAACGGGAACAAGTAAACCAGTGCTTGTGTGACCCTCAATGGTTCAGGGATACAGCTAGCCGTGGGTTCACAACTCTTTGTGATTCAGGACAATTTCCTTTATTCGGGCTTACCCTAATTTGCCCCATTCCATGCATCAACATTTGATCATGAGAATGTCAGAAACTAATTTCTGATTAAACCCATCGAATCATGGTAAGAGCGTCTAGTAGCATCGCCCCATGATTCCCTAGGTATCACTGATAGTGCCTGCAAGAACCAGTCGATTATGATTAGTGTTTAGTACGGTCCCTTCATCTCATATATCCCGATCGAATCTGCAACCATTGGTTCATCGAGGGTTGCATATTAATTCGATAACTATGTGATAACTATAATAGTGGCACCGCGTGTACTATTGGAGAACTCCTTCTCCAACGTACATCTTATACTCTAGCCAGAGATTCCATGCACTATTATTACATTATATCACATAGGATATCCACACCCGTAGGTGAGCGGTGAATTCCAGACTACAATGCACTGGCTCCTATATGTGTCGTAACTGTACCCAATCTCGCCACCTGATGACTCTCCTGGAGCCGGTAAACGAGTCAAAGCACAGCCCTCGCATATAGAGCCTCAGTGTTGTCCCGAGTCGTAAGGACTAATGGTGTACAATCATAACCACGGACTTATCCTCTCGATAAATGATAACCACTTGGAAAGTCCGAGGGAGGGTTGTTCGGTATAATCATCATATGACTACCCATCTGCATGTTTGGACATCTCTATGCCCTTACCAAGAAACGCAGTACACAACATCACAGATGCTAGTCTCGAGCTCAAGCGACCTTTATCCATGTTTTAGGCGGCTGAATCGACTAGGAACGGATTTAGATTATACAGTATTTACAAATGAGTTTCAACATCGAATTACGATTCATTTGTATTAAAGTATAATCAAGGTCTTTATCTATGTTTGTCACATGGGTATACAGATAAAGAAATAACAAACCATGAGATAATGAATTATATTAAAATAAAGATTGTTTATTACACTTGAGTCAATAAAATCCCTAGCCAACAGTTGGCTTGCAGGGCATCTACTCTAACACTTATAACTTAGTTAATTGAGCAACTTTTACCTCAAATCGTTATCATTCTAAATTCTTAATTTGCCGCAACATTAATTCACTAGCGCCTAACTTTCGAGCCAAATATCAATTCATCTTACAACTCCCTTGATTACCATTTCTTATAATTTTATAATCCAAATACTTCAATGTTCTAATGATCTCTTCGAGCTTAAATCCCCGAGATTTCTATCATTTAAACCATTCAATTTTCATTTACCGCTAAACTAGTTCTCCCAATTTCTTAAAATTGTAGCATAAATTCTTAATTTCCTAAAAAAATTACCCAATTGTCCTAAATTTCAAGAATTCCACAATTACCCATAAGTTGTTGGCATTCTTAATTCCATCTTATAAGTTTCTCGTAACATAAAGTTCGACAATCTTAAGCTTATTAAACCCAAAATCAATTTCCATAACATGTCTTACATTTCTATTAATATTTAAAATCTCAAGTGTTCCACAAAAGTTCGTATTTAATCCTCAAAAATTTCGGACTTTGCAATTTGGCCCTTAAAGTTCCTAAAATTTATATTTTTGACCCTACAACTCTTTGAAATTTGCATCTTCATACCCATAAATTTTTCGACTTAACCGCATTAACCTTAAAATTCTTGAACTAAAAATTTAATCCCAAAATTTGGTAAATTCGAAAATAATCCCTTAGAATATTGCTTTTCACTTAGGTCTTTAAATTTCAATTCGTGCAATTCAATCCTTAAATCCAACTGGGAAGACATGCATCCTAAATAAATTCTACGTCTTTATATTTCTAAAGATCGTCGTAGTCCCGAACCATTAATCCTTTAATGGAGTTCTAAAAGAATCAACTCAGCTAACAACCATGAATCATCAGAAATTTCTTATAAAATCTACAAGTCCCAAAAGCATTCATCATTATCAAGTTTAACTTATGACCCACAAGTATAACATCAGTACTATTAACCAAAAATTAATATAGACAAATCATTTTCAACTTTTCCAAACGCCCAAAAGTAAAATTCTTACTCATGTCCAAGTCCACCACACCAACATGCAAGAAATTAATTACTTTCTCATTTCATTTCATAACATGCATAAAAATTTTAAAGATCCAATCTCAATTCATAACGACAAGTCAGCCTGTACTCTGAAACGTATGTCATGTAAACATACAGGTAATAGAATTTAAAGCATACACATACTGAAATCATGACTTCATGTTCATTACTTAAAAGACTTTAAAACTTACAGACTTGAGGTGTGACTTCGTGAGCTTCTTGCGGCTGGCAGTAGGCATAACCCTTTACAAGAACACCGCTCTGATACCAACTATAAAGTACCGTACTTTTTACCATTCAAAATTTGCGGAAAAACTAAAAATTTTCTTAAACATAAAATTCATACAGTCGTTACTTATCATTCAACATAATAATATTTAAAATCAACATCCCATACTCAAATTTTCCAACAAAGTACTTATTCCAAATTATCTCACAACCAACATAAAAACATAGTATTTTAAAGTTTTCATAAAACATAAACATAGTGGTCCTCGGGTTTAGCCTTCCGCTCAGTCCAAGCCTGCCCCTTGGTCGCCACCTCCTGTCTCCTCATCAACATACTCACCTGCATCGATCAAGTCTAGTGAGTCTAAAGAGTCAACACGTATAAACTGGGAATAACGAGTACTACATAATAAAATAGCATACAACTTCAAAATAGATTGTACATAATTCAAACTTGAACTTTTCATAATAAACTTAAATTTTCATAAACTTGCTCTTGGCATAAACTTTGAACATATTTGCATACATAATATGACGTGCCATCACATAAAATTTTCTTTAACATGCTTTCATACTTCAACATACTTAACTTCATCATTTTGTGTAGAGGATGTTTCAAACCAAGTGACACTTAACATAATAAATATCTGATCAGACAAACCACAGTACTGGGCTTACAGGGACGTATCCACTGCCACATACATGAGATCCCTGTTCATAATTTAACAGGCCAGTTGATCCACGTTCATAATTTAACGCTTCACAACCACGATCTAACCCGTTCATAATTTAACGGGCGGATTGGTCCCCGTTCATAATTTAACGCTTTCCAATCCTAACTTCAAACCCGTTCATAATTTAACGGGGTGGAGAGATCCTCGGCCACGTCCACCGACTTCCAAACCCATTCACTTTTGGTCACAAAACATTTAGCATACCTCAAAAGCTTCAAATATTTTCTTTGCACGTCATACATACTTACTTTGCATTGAGGGATTCGTTGGATGTCAATCGGGTCGTTGCTGCAACATAGTAACATGAATACATAAACTTAACTTGTACAACTTACGTAAAAGTCATGCTTAATATCAAGCTAAATAAATTCTTAGAACATTCTATAATTTCTCACAACTTGACCTTGTAAAACATCATATTTAATCATAGCATAAAACCTCAAACCAAACCTTAAGTGATAAAATATTTATCACAAAAACTGAAGCTACACGGACCCCGTACCCAGGTCCGTGTAGGTACTGCCTCATATGTGTCGTGTAAAAGAAGGGGCACGGACCCCGTCCCTAGGTCCGTGTAGGGTCCGTGTCTGTGCGTTTAAATATGTGTCGAAGAAATGAGAAGGCACGAACCCCGTGCTAACCTCCGTCTCCGGGTCCGTGTCCGTCTGCCCAACGAATTATTTGATGAAAATTTTATGACATGGCTATTCTCCCAATTAACACATAATGCATCAAGATTCAACACTATGAGACCATTCTAGGACACCATAACAATGAACTAAACTTTTATAATCACCCTATAATTTATACGACCCAAAAATATTGTCATTTATATTAAAGTTTATTTCTTACAACTTCTTAATAATTCAAGCTCTTAACGACATGAATCAGAACCTCAAAAATACTCTAAACATCATTACTAACTTTCTTATATGCAGCAACGATCACCCGTCGATCCCCAACAAAGCCTGCAACATAAAAACTTCAAGAACATATTAAAATTCATAACTTTCTTGAAACACGATTTGAGCAGTCATACTAAAAACTCCATAACTCACTCGTTTTTAATCCAAATAACTCGAATTTTATATCAAATCAAACGTATCGAAAAGATCTACGTTTTTTTAGTTAAAAGTTTTCTCAAAATCTTTACTGAAAAATCGCAGTATTTTACAGAACAACAAAAACGTTTTTAAAAAAATGCAGTTTGAGCAGTCCTACGAAACATGCCATAACTCACTCAATTTTCATCCAAATATTTTGAATTTTATATCAAATCGAACGTATCAAAAAGATCTACGTTTTTGTAGTTAAAAGTTTTCTCAAAATCTTTACTGAAAAATCGCAGTATTTTACAGAATAGCAAAAACGTTTTTAAAAAAATGCAGTTTGAGCAGTCCTACGAAAAACGCCATAACTCACTCAATTTTCATCCAAATATTTCGAATTTTATATCAAATCGAAGACATCAAAAATTTCTACGATTTTCACGTTGAAAGTTTTCTCAAAATATGTACCAAACAATTGCAGTATTTTACAGAACAGCTAAAACGTTTCTAAAAATGCAGTTTGAGCAGTCCTACGAAAAACGCCATAACTCACTCAATTTTCATCCAAATATTTCGAATTTTATATCAAATCGAAGGCATCGAAAAGATCTACGATTTGAAAGTTGAAAGTTTTCTCAAAATCAATACCGAAAAATCGCAGTATTTTACAGAACAGCAAAAACGTGAATTTGGTGATCCAAAATTGTTTCAAACCTGATCTAGACGTGATTGCTCAAACTTCTACGCATCGCACATATAATTTTCGCATAAATAACAACACAACGCACAATATGACAAGATCGATGCATCAAGAACAGAATATACGTGCCTTTTGATATTTAAAATACCGTAACGACGATACCGAAGCGGAAATGATGCGGAAGACGATCCGGGACGAACGTGACTCAATTTTCTTCAAAGAAAACTTACTAAAACTTGCAGGAAATTTGTAAAGGAAAGGAACGATGCTTGTTGAAAGGAAAGGGGAGAGAAGAGGAATAATATGGAGGTTGATGGAGAAGAGTTTAACAAACACTTCTCTTCCCTTTAGTCAAAAGAAGTAATAACATGTGTGTTTTGTTTTAACAATAAAGGTGTGTGTGTGTACGTGTATGAATATATATATAATTGAATATATGTGTGAGTGATATGGAGATTATTGACAAAAGAGTTTAACACAAAATTCTCTTCTCCTTTAGTCAAATAAAATAATAGAATTGTGTTTATTGTTTTTGTGTATGTGATATACGTGTGTGTATGTAATATGCATAATTGAAGGTGTGTGTGTGTCTATTAGTCAAAAGAAGTAGGAGAAACGTGTGGGTGTGTCTAATTAGATATCATTTGTGCTAACTAATAAATAAAATACTAATAAAAATGCTAACCCACTTTAATTTAAAATAAACTTTTCAATTAAAATAACACACACAAAAATACTAATTTTAAAAATCTTAAACTTTTAAAATTAATAATTAAATGATTTAGGTTTAAAATTACTAAACCTAAACAAATCATTTAAATTGCCCCTATCTCAACTTAAAATAAAATGTCACAATTAGAATCACTAAAATCCACATTTGATAAACTTTTAAAATTTAAACTCCTAAAATAACTTAATATTTAAATTAGGTTTTTAAAAATATTAACACTTCATAAATCATTTAAAATGTCTCATACCTAACTTAAAATAAAATACCACATTAAAATTTACTAAAAATCGTCCCGGTCTCTTTTCCTCGATCTTGCCTCGAATAATCGTCTGAAACATAAAACTCAAGAAACATGTTAACATACATTAAATAAACATAAATAATTAAAATAATAAATTTCATAAATTAAATGAAAGCATACATTAAAATCATTTAATAAAATACATAAGAAATTTAAAAACTTGCACTCACGAGGTTCATGTGGACTTCTAATTTTCGAGACATAACAAATGCGTTCAATGTGACTGTTGAAATCGAATAATATAAATAACTGAGGAGTTTAGTTGTGGAACACAATAAGAAATAACAAGAGACGATTTTACGCAAACATCAGTTACACAACTAGACAAAGAACAATTAGTTATCAAGTCAGTTACGATTCACTTTCAAGATTTCATCCAGTTTGCAAATCGAAATCTCAATATCACACTTCACTGATTTATTCGTAGTATTCAAGCTATCCATTTGAGCTATTCAGTTATCAATTGATAAGCTTTTTAAGAAAAGCTAAGAGTTTCAGTTTGGCAGTGTTTACAACCAAACTGAAGTGGATTGTTTGAGGCCTCTGAACATCCATAAAAATCCGTATGTTAATTTTTATTTTCCATTCAGTTTTCACAGTACCCTAGCCAAAATATTCAAATATATCTTTCAGTTTACTTCCATATTATTTTAGTTAACTGATTGATATTGATATACAAGATTTAAATATCAGTTTCTCAAAGAACTAACTCACATTGAAAAGGAACTCAAAAATCCAAAGTTTTTATTCAATATCGAGAGCTGTTAAATCTTGTTCTTGAATACTTCCAAATACATACATCTGATTAATTTCTTTTTTCAACAAAATTCCAATGTTTTCCAAAGAAGAATTTGATGACTAAAAGATTAGACTGCATGCTCATTCAGCTGCAGAAGATGATGATATGTTGTACGTTATAATTGATGGACCAATGATAATTATAAAAGAAAACATTGTTGTTGCTCTAACCGACAGAGCACCTCATCGCATTGAGAAACCACACGATGAATGGACAAGTGAAGACAAAGGAAAAGCCAACTTGGACAATGTTTCCAAGGACATACTGTACAAGACGCTGGACAAGAACACCTTCAGCAAGATAAAAATATGCAAATCTGCCAAATAATTTGGGAGAAACTGATACAGTTTTATAAAGGCGATAAGCAGAAAAAAGAAAATAAACTTTCAGTTGCTTTACAAAAATTTGGCAACATTATAATGAAATCGGGTGAATCAATGAATGAATTTGACGAATGATTCAACAACATCGTCAATGAACTAATGCACTGGGAAAAATGTATAATAAAGAAGTTGCACTGATAGTAATGCGTGGTCTGCCCAAGGAGTGGAATGTCAAAACAATGGTCACGAGAGAATCAAAATATCTGAACAAAATGGAACTTCATGACCTGTTTTCCGATTTAAAAGAATATGAATTCGAGATGCAAACAAAAAAGGACAAACCATTATTTCCACCATTCACAAATGTTCAAGTTCTTTGAAACTGGAGCCCACTATGTCAGCTGAAAAGACCGTTGAACAACTAAGCAATGACGCGATGTCATTGTTTGTCAGAAAGTTCGGAAGGTTCTTGAGGAGGAACCAAGGATAATTCCAAAATCAATATCATAAGAATGAATCCAAGGACGAACCGAATTCTTGCTACAAACGTGGCAAAACTGGCCATTTTATAGCTGACTGTCCCAAGACGAAGAAGGATAGCATGAGATCAGTTGAAAAGAGAAAAAAGCCCTTCGAGCTCGGAAAAAGATCTAAAGATTACAATAAATCATCCAGGAAGAATCATGAAGCCTTAGTGGCTGAAGAAAACAAAACCAAACGAGCAGAGAGTGATAGTGACGCATCAGAATCTGAAAGCTCAAGCAACTCAAGTGATGAAGAAGATGTGAAATGCCTCATGGCCGATGATGTTGAACTGGAATCCAATAGTGAACACATATTAGATTTCGGTTCAACTAATTTTACACGAGAAGAGCTTATTTCAACATTAAATGACATGGTAAATGAGTACCAAAACCTTGCTCTCTCCTTTGAAGAAGCTAAAACAAAGCAAACTGATCCTAAATAATCAGTTGATCTGTCGAATCTGAAAAGGAGATTGCCGAGCTGATAGTTGAAAATGATGAGAACCAGCATGTGATTCGGCAGTTAAATTCTGAAAATTCAAGACTAATTGATCTGATCCAGGTCTGGAACAAGTCATCAGTTACATTGACTGAGATGCAAGGAGTGCAGAAATCATTTGGAGATAAAACTAATTTAGGCTTTAACAGTCAGAATGAACTTTAATCAAGCGGTACAAAGCTAGAACTGAATATGGGCAAAGGGAAAGACATTCACTTTTTAAAATAAGTTATGGAACATGAATAACTTGAGCTATGTAAGACAATTGAACAATCGATAGACCTGCAATAGATGTGGCAATACATATAAGTTTAGTTGGAGTAATAAACCTAATGAACCAGTTTTTTTTGTAGCTTCAAATCAATCTAAGAACTAGTTATAGCATAAGAGGTTGAACCACTTGAACTTCAAAACCATTGCACATTTGAGTAACCACGAGCTAGTAATTGGTCAACCAAAAATTAAGCTGTCAGAAGATAAAATATGCTCAGCTTGTCAGTTTGGAAAGCAATTGTTAGAATAATTTAAGTTTCAGAGTTTGACAATTATTCGCAAGATAATTGAAGAAACCAACTAATCAGACAAATCGTAACTGAAAGAAGATTTTAAACTGATAACATAAAGTTCAGTAATCAAATCCTTATTTAGAACTGAAGAAATCTGTTAACTGGACTGAAAGAATCTTCATCAACTGAAGTATCCCAAATGAAAAGGACATCAGTTTGAGCTGATCTGCTGACTCCTGGTCAATTAGCCCCACGACATCGGTCGAAGTATCAGCCGACAGATTGACAGTTCGTTCAAAATCACAACAGATGTAACAGAGCAGAACAGTCCGATGCTTCATACCATTGTCAGATAAAGTCAAACATCTTGAACTAAATGATGATTCGATGGATTTTTGTCATTAAATGCATTCAATACGACTGTTAGGATCGAAGACTATATATAGTTGATCAACTTAGTTGAAGAAGGGTGGTGAACATACTGAAGACATTATTGATGATCATCGATTAGTTGAGATATTCTCTTCAAGCATTTTCTAAATCTACAAATCGCACACTTACGCTCTTATTCTCATTTTATTAATTTGTCGTAGTCAGGCTACTTGTTAAGAGCGAATCAGTTTTCTGTTGTATGAAATTCGAAAAACTAAGTGTTTCAATTGGGCAGTGTATAAGTCCAGCCAAAATGGATTATTACAATTTGTTGTAATGCATCAAAAGTCTTTTAGTGAAATACCTATCTATGAGATAGAAGGACTGATTCATACTTAAAAAGATTTCAAAAAGCCTGAGTGTTTATTCAACCCCTCCTTCCAAACACTGCGACTGTATTAACCGATCCTATCAAGTGGTATCAGAGCGGTTAATATTGTCTTGAACACTTTCATACGATCAAACTGATAATCATGTAATCATTCAAAAAAATTCACATATTCTCCATTGAAGAATTTGATTATTGGAAGATCAGAATGCAAGCCCATTTAGCTGCTCATGACGATGACATGTGGTATGTCATAACTGATGGACCCATGAAGATTATTAAAGCTAGTGAAGTTGTTTTTCTCACTGATGGAGCACCACATCGTATAGAAAAGGCAAGAGATGAATGGACTTCAAAAGACAAAAAAAAAAAGCCAACCTGGACAATGTTGCCAAGGATATGTTGTACAAGACATTGGATAAAAACACATTCCTTAAAATCAAAATATGTAAATTAGCTAAGGAAATATGGGAAAATCTGATTCAGTTACGTGAATGAAATGAGCAAACGAAGGAAAACAAACTTTTTAAGTTGCTGTTCAAAAGTTCGATAACATCAAGATGAAAGTTGGAGAATCAATGAATGAATTTGATGAAAGAGTAAGTTTCATTGTAAACGAACGGAATGCACTAGGAAGAGTGCACTCAAACGAAGAGATTGCATTAAAAGTAATGTGTGACCTTCCCAAAGAATGGGATGCGAAAACTATGACCATGATAGAGTCAAAAGACCTGAACAAGGTGGAATTACATGAATTATTTGCATATTTAAAAGCCTATGAATTCGAGATGCATACCAGAGATGGAGAGCCAATAATTCCACCAGTTACAACAACTCTAATTGCACTTAAGTTGGAACCAACAGTTTCAGTGAGAATTCAGCTGACAGCTGAGCAATGATGCAATGTCACTGTTTATAAATAAATTTGGGACGTTTATGAGAAAGAATCAAAGTACTTTCTAGAGAAATTATCATACAAATGAATCAAAAGAGGAAATGTGTGATTCAACTGCGGAAAGACTGGTCACTTCATTTCTGATTGTTGAAAACCAAAAAAGGACAACATCAGATCATTTGAAAAGGGTATAAAAACCCTTCGAGCACAGAAGACGATTCAAGGATGAAAAGAAATTATTCAGAAGAAAGCATGAAGTAATGGTAGCTGAAGAAAATAAATCAAAGTGGGCTGAAACTGACAGTGAAGCATCTGAAATTGAGATCTTAAGCATCTCAAGTGATGAAGAAGAGGTGAAATGCCTCATGGCAGATGATGCAGAGCTGGAATCCAGTAGTGATCATGTATTTGATTTAGTTCTACTGACTTTACATGAGAAGAACGTATTTATACACTGCATTATATGGTCAATGAGTATCGCAAGCAAACTATCTCCTTTGAAGAAGCTAAAGCTAAGAAAAATGATCTCTCATATGACACAGCTGATAGTCTTAAATCAGTTGAGAACTTAAATGTCAAAGAGGATATTGCTAAACTTACAGCTGAAAAAAGAGAAATCAGTTCTTTGATTCAGCAGCTGACATCAGATAACTCAAGACTGACTGAAATAATTCAATCTTGGAACAAGTCATCAGTCACGCTGACTGAAATGCAAGGGTTACAAAAACCAGTTGGAGATAAGACTTGTTTGGGCTTTAATAGCCAAAATGAACCCTCAACTAGTGGTACTATTCTAAAACTTAATACAAGCAAAGGAAAATATATTCAATTTGTTAAATCAGTTATGGTACAAGAAAATCCTGAGTTCAGTAAGCCAGTTAAGAATTCAACTGAAAATATGAATAAAGCAAGATAGCACGAAATTGGGTGCATTCCCAAAAGCTCAGCTGAATCGAGCAACTGGTCACCCAAGAGGTCTAGTTATAGTAAACCAAACTTAGCAAGTGGCTATTATAATAATTAAGCAAGTGTAATGCCCGAGAAATTAATTATCGTAATCTGATAGGATTATTGATTATGAATTGATATAATTATAAACGGGCTATTACGAGACCAGATTGGGCAACGCATAGGAATTATGTAAATTTTGTACAGTACTGTTGGCGCCCGAGCGGAAGAAAATAACCGCCCGAGCGCCAATGTTCAGTAAAGTAGGCTTTGGGCAGAGGATGTGGCGCCCGGGCGGTAGTTTTTGACCGCCCGAGCGCCAAGACTTGATTGGGAGACAGAACATCTCGCGCCCGGGCGGTAAGTTTTAACCGCCGAGCGCCGAGCACGCGCCCGAGCGGTAATTTACCACCGCCCGAGCGCGAGACGTGTGGTGTGAAGAATAAGCCATTTGGCTTGATGCATGCACGAGTGTATATATATATATATATATATATATATATATATATATATATATATATATATACATATATGTTCAAAACTTGAGAAAAGAGAAATCGAAAGAAACTCTGGCCAAAATTATTCCTGAATCTTAGGATTGCGATTGCGTTAAATCCGTCCGTCTGAATTGTAATCCGACTTCAGTACTGCAATCCTATCGACGTAGGCTACAACTTGACGTAAGTTTTGCTACGTTTTGACATACTTTGAAATTATGCTATTGTCAGAATTAAATGGAATTCAGATATGATGTTCTTGATATGTTAGACATCGTAGAATCGAAGTCAGATTAAGAAACGGACTGATTATGGAATTGTTATGAATTTTTTGGGGTATATTAAGTTATACCAAATAGATTTGAATTACGGTTGGATTACAGATTATATTGGATATGAGTTATGATTTGTAATTGATGTCTGTTGATTTGGTATTGACGGGGATACTGAGATTGTACCGTTATGCCGTTGATTTTGAATTAAATCCAAAATAATCAGATTGTTAGTAATTCGAAAGGTATACTGATATGAGATTATTGGTATTGCCATTGTCAGATTGAGGGATTGACAGAATTTGGATTCCAGACCGAAACTGAAACGAAAGGTATAAGTCAATGTGTATTGGGACATCGACTCAAGTAGGATGTACTTGAGTTTCCCTAAATCACATACTTATTATTTGTTTATCATTGTATTTAATGATTTGATTTAAATGCTTGTTCTATGGAGTCATAGGAGCATGCATTAGACGAGTAATCTTGTGACAGAAGTACCTGATAGTGGCAGGTAACCACGGGTACATTGCATGATGTCACAAGATATGGCGATAGACCATAGTCTATGACGGATGCGTCTGGACACTGGATGTTGGTTATATCGACTTGGATAGAACTGGAGTCTTTTCTATTACTGTTTGTCGATATAGGAATGCCAGATCTGGACACCGGGATCCCTAGGCTAGGATTGAGTCTAGTCTGAATCATGGAGTCACGAGTATTGTCGACAGATTGATATTGTTTACATTTCTGATTTTGATTTGTGTTACTGTCATATGCTTCATGCTTTATATTGATTATATGACTGCATGTTCTTTGATTTATACTGGGATTTATTCTCACCGGAGTTATCCGGCTGTTGTCTTGTTTGTATGTGTACTTGACAACAGGTGGGACATGTTCAGGATCCAGGAGATGAGGAGAGATCGTGATTAGAGTGGAGGCTCCGGACTTGAATTGTATATAGGGTTTGAACACTTGATAGTAGTTGTTGAACCTTAGTTTGTACTGAATGTAGACGGTACAGGACTTGTACTTTATTATATATACTGAGTTGTATATTAGATTGTTGTCACTAAGTTCCGCAATTTTAAAAAAAAAATTTAGACCCTGTTTTATAATTGATTAATTAGTCCCAATGACGATTATGACTATGATTAGCGTCCGGGTCCCCACAACAGGTGGTATCAGAGCGATAGATCCTTGAGATTGAGATAGGAGCTAGTGAGCATGGTAGATTGAGATTTTCTTTCCTTGCTTTTGATTGCTAGCATGATTTGCTGCTTTATAATACATGTTTATCTGATTTGATTTGAAAACATGTGTTATTGAATATGAAGTGGAGCTAATTCTGGATCAGCAGTAAGATGATCGGAGGAGGACTGAAATAAAATTCTTGTTTGGGGTTACTAATCCTTTTGAGTTTCAGATATGCCTCCGAGAAGAGTACCGGAACAGGGTAGTACATCAAACCCTCCCATGGACGTTACAGCCACTCCAATGGAGACACTGTTGAAAAGATTTCAGTCTTTCCATCCACCCACTTTGAAAGGAACCGAAAATTCAGTGGATTGTGAAAGTTGGCTGGATGATATTGAAATGATGTTTGATTCGTGGGAATACACTGATGAGAAGAGGGTGAAACTGATAGGACATCAATTGCATGACATTGCCAAGAACTGGTGGATCAACACAAAGAGGGCATTGGAACACCGAGGTACGATTATTACCTGGGGTGTATTTAAAACTGAATTCTATCAGAGGTTCTTTCCAGTGTCTTATAGGAAGGACAAGGGAGCCGAGTTTGCGAACTTGAGACATGGCCAACTTAACATCGAGGAATACGTGGCCAAGTTCTCTTCACTGTTGCGCTTTGCTCCACATGTGGCGGATCATGACGAGGCCGTGGCGGATCAGTTCATTAACGGCCTGAATCCGGAAATATTTACGTTGGTAAACACGGGAAGACCGAACAATTTCATCGATGCCTTGAATAGAGCCAAGGGAGCCGAAGCAGGTCTGATGAGACAGAGAGAGGCTTCGTTTATGCTTCCAGCACCGGGATTTCAGCCACCACCTCCTCGATTTGAAGGTGGCAGCAGTAGTGGCGGAAGGAAGAACTTCTTGAGGACGAGAGGAAAGCAATTCAAGAAGTCAGGGAGCAGTTCTTCTAGTTCTGGGAGTCCTCGACAGAGCCAGAGCTATACCGGACCTATTTGCAATACTTGTGGAGGGAAGCATCCCACTGAGCAGTGTCGAGGAGTGTTTGGCAGCTGCCGTATTTGCAAGCAACAGGGACACTTTGCTCGAGTGTGTCCCCAGAGAGGTGCCCAGGGATTCCAGGCAGCTGAGTCATCTGGATCAGCGGCTCAGGCAGGTAGATGACCATCTGCTGTTCATTCTTTTCAGCCAGCACCGTCTACCCAGTCACAGCAGAGGCCGGGAGGAAGCCAGACAGTGAGCCAGCCTCCGAGACAGCAGGCCCGAGTGTTTGCTCTGACCGAGGAGCAGGCACAGGATGCACCTGATGACGTTGTAGCAGGTAACTGTTTTATTTCTGGTTATCCTGCGTACGTATTGATTGATACTGGTGCATCACATACATTTATTTCTGAGAGGTTTGCACTGAGTCATGCGTTACCTATTGAGTCGTTGTCTGCAGTAGTGTCTGTCTCTTCTCCGTTAGGGACAGGTTTGATATCAGTGAAGTCTGTGAAACCTTGTATACTGCAGTACGATGGGCATAAGATTGAGTTGGACTGTATTGTGCTTGGGATATCTGACTTTGATTGTATTATCGGTATTGATACATTGACCAAGTACAGGGCTACAGTCGATTGTTTCCACAAGATAGTGAGATTCAGACCTGAGATGGCTGAAGAGTGGAAATTTTATGGTAAGGGTTCTCGAGCTCGAATTCCTTTGATATCTGCAATAAATATGACTCGATTATTGCAGAAGGGAGCGGATGGATTCCTGGTATATTCAGTTGATTTACTGAAATCGATCCCATCATTGGCGGACTTGCCAGTGGTGTGTGAATTTGCTGATGTCTTTCCGGATGAGATTCCTGGATTACCTCCGATTCGAGAAATAGACTTCAGCATTGAGTTGATGCCAGGAACAGTTCCAATCTCGAGGGCTCCTTACAGGATGACACCCATCGAATTAAAAGAATTGAAAGAACAGTTGGAGGATTTACTGGCCAAGGGGTATATCAGACCGAGTGTTTCTCCTTGGGGTGCTCCAGTACTGTTTGTGAGGAAGAAGGATGGGTCGATGAGACTTTGTATAGATTACCGGCAACTGAATAAGGCAACGGTAAAGAATAAATATCCATTGCCTCGTATTGATGAATTATTTGATCAGTTGCAGGGTTCTTCGGTGTATTCCAAGATCGACTTGAGATCTGGATATCATCAATTGAGAGTCAGGGACTCTGATATTTCTAAGACTGCATTCAGAACCAGGTATGGACACTATGAATTTATTGTCATGCCATTTGGTTTGACGAATGCACCAGCGGTATTTATGGGATTGATGAACCGCGTATTCCAAAAATATTTGGATGATTTTGTTATCATATTCATTGATGATATATTGATTTACTCAAAGAATATGATTGAGCATGCAAATCATCTGAGGACTGTGTTGAGAATTTTGAGGACGGAGAAATTATATGCTAAACTGTCAAAATGCGAGTTTTGGTTGAAACAGGTAATATTTCTGGGACATATTATATCAGGAGATGGGATATCTGTTGATCCCAGCAAGGTTGAGGCAGTGATTTCTTGGCCAAGACCGACATCTGTACCGGAGATTCGCAGCTTTATGGGTTTGGCAGGATATTATCGCCGATTTATTAAAGATTTCTCAAGCATTGCCAAACCGATTACGCAGTTGACTCAGAAAAATGCTCTATTTTTTTGGTCTGAAGAATGTGAGACCAGTTTTCTCGAATTGAAAAAGAGATTAACCAGTGCACCGGTGTTGACTATCCCGTCAGGCACTGGTGGATTTGTTGTTTACTGTGATGCATCTCACCGAGGATTGGGTTGTATTTTGATGCAGCGGGGGCATGTGATTGCTTATGCCTCGAGACAGCTGAAACCCCATGAATCTCGTTATCCAATTCATGATCTTGAATTGGCAGCCATAGTCTTTGCATTGAAGATATGGCGACATTACCTCTACGGTGAGAAATTCGAAATTTAATCCGATCATAAAAGCTTGAAATATCTGTTTTCGCAATCAGAGTTGAATATGAGACAGCGAAGATGGCTGGATTTATTGAAGGACTTTGATTGTGAGATCAAATATTATCCAGGGAAGTCCAATGCAGCAGCAGATGCGCTGAGTCGAAAGGTATGTGCACTATCCTATCGACGATAGGTGTTTCGAATTTGATAAAAGATTGCTGTTTGTCTGGATTAGCTTTTGAAACAGATCGTCAGCCTCTGAGATTATATGCGATTCGAGCTGAACCGGCATTGATTGTGAGAATCAAAGAGGCACAGAAGAGTGATCAGAACGTACAAAATTCGATTGCTATGGTTAAAGCGGGACATCGATCGGAATATCAGGTGAGAAATGGTATTTTGTATGTGAATAATCGTCTGGTGGTGCCGAATGTTTCGAATTTGAGACAACAGATACTGACAGAAGCACACCACAGTCGATTTAGCATTCATCCTGGTGGCAGGAAAATGTATAATGATTTAAAGACACAGTATTGGTGGAAGAAAATGAAAGCTGATATTGCTACATTTGTATCCAAGTGTCTGAATTGCCAACAGGTGAAAGCTGAGAGGAAGAAATCAGGAGGATTGTTACAGAGTTTGTCTATTCCTGAATGGAAATGGGATCACATTTCCATGGATTTTGTGACGCAGTTACCGAGATCCTCCCGAGGTTATGATGCGATTTGGGTCGTGATTGATCGATTGACCAAATCCGCATGTTTTATTCCATACAAGATGACATATAGATATGATCAGATGGCCGATATCTATGTCCGGGAAGTGGTGAGACTGCACGGAGTGCCAAAGTCGATTGTTTCAGATCGTGATCCTCGGTTTACTTCGCACTTCTGGCAGAGTTTGCAACAAGCTCTCGGTACGAAATTGCATCTTAGTACCGCATATCATCCACAGACTGACGGACAGTCAGAGCGGACGATCCAGACATTGGAAGATATGCTAAGAGCTGTAGTGCTTGATTTTAGCACTAATTGGCAAGATGCATTGCCACTTTGCGAGTTTTCGTACAACAACAGCTATCAGATGAGTATTGAAATGGCCCCATTTGAGGCGTTGTACGGAAAGAAATGCAGATCCCCTCTTTACTGGGATGATATCTCTGAAGTTCCTGAGACTGGACCTGATATGATCAGAGATATGACTGAAAAAGTGAAATTGATTCAGAAGAAAATGAATGCAGCCCAGGACAGACAAGCCAAATATGCCAACCTTCGACGTAGACCGTTGGTATTTAAGGCAGGAGACCGAGTGTTCCTGAAGATTTCACCTTTCAGGGGTGTTGTCCGATTTGGAAAGAAAGGGAAGTTGTCTCCACGATACGTCGGTCCTTATGAGATTCTCGAGAAGATAGGAGATCGTGCCTATCGACTAGCATTGCCGCCTTCTTTATCTGGAATACATGATGTCTTTCATGTATCAATGCTGCGGAAATATCTCCCTGATGATTCTCATGTTATTCAACCAGACGAGACCGAGCTGGACGAGACATTGAGTTATGTCGAGAAACCGATTCGGATTATCGATCGTAAAGAAAAACAGCTCAGAACAAAGACGATTCCTCTTGTAAAAGTTCAATGGACTCGTCCTAGTATCGAAGAAGCTACTTGGGAGACTGAGTCTGATATGAGACAAGAATTCCCAGCATTATTTCATTGATGTAAATTTTCTTATACAGTTCTTGTAATTATACTCCTTATTAATACGATTGACAATTTGTGATTTCGAGGACGAAATCGTATCTTAGGGGGGGAGAAATGTAATGCCCGAGAAATTAATTATCGTAATCTGATAGGATTATTGATTATGAATTGATATAATTATAAACGGGCTATTACGAGACCAGATTGGGCAACGCATAGGAATTATGTAAATTTTGTACAGTATTGTTGGCGCCCGAGCGGAAGAAAATAACCGCCCGAGCGTCAATGTTCAGTAAAGTAGGCTTTGGGCAGAGGATGTGGCGCCCGGGCGGTAGTTTTTGACCGCCCGAGCGCCAAGACTTGATTGGGAGACAGAACATCTCGCGCTCGGGCGGTAAGTTTCCGTCCGTCTGAATTGTAATCCGACTTCAGTACTGCAATCCTATCGACGTAGGCTACAACTTGACGTAAGTTTTGCTACGTTTTGACATACTTTGAAATTATGCTATTGTCAGAATTAAATGGAATTCAGATATGATGTTCTTGATATGTTAGACATCGTAGAATCGAAGTCATATTAAGAAACGGACTGATTATGGAATTGTTATGAATTTTCTGGGGTATATTAAGTTATACCAAATAGATTTGAATTACGGTGGGATTACAGATTATATTGGATATGAGTTATGATTTGTAATTGATGTCTGTTGATTTGGTATTGACGGGGATACTGAGATTGTACCGTTATGCCGTTGATTTTGAATTAAATCCAGAATAATCAGATTGTTAGTAATTCGAAAGGTATACTGATATGAGATTATTGGTATTGCCATTGTCAGATTGAGGGATTGACAGAATTTGGATTCCAGACCGAAACTGCAACGAAAGGTATAAGTCAATGTGTATTGGGACATCGACTCAAGTAGGATGTACTTGAGTTTCCCTAAATCACATACTTATTATTTGTTTATCATTGTATTTAATGATTTGATTTAAATGCTTGTTCTATGGAGTCATAGGAGCATGCATTAGACGAGTAATCTTGTGACAGAAGTACCTGATAGTGGCAGGTAACCACGGGTACATTTCACGATGTCACAAGATATGGCGATAGACCATAGTCTATGACGGATGCGTCTGGACACTGGATGTTGGTTATATCGACTTGGATAGAACTGGAGTCTTTTCTATTACTGTTTGTCGATATAGGAATGCCACATCTGGACACCGGGATCCCTAGGCTAGGATTGAGTCTAGTCTGAATCGTGGAGTCACGAGTATTGTCGACAGATTGATATTGTTTACATTTCTGATTTTGATTTGTATTACTGTCATATGCTTCATGCTTTATATTGATTATATGACTGCATGTTCTTTGATTTATACTGGGATTTATTCTCACCGGAGTTATCCTGCTGTTGTCTTGTTTGTATGTGTACTTGACAACAGGTGGGACAGGTTCAGGCTCCAGGAGATGAGGAGAGATCGTGATTAAAGTGGAGGCTCCGGACTTGAATTGTATATAGGGTTTGAACACTTGATAGTAGTTGTTGAACCTTAGTTTGTACTGAATGTAGACGGTACAGGACTTGTACTTTATTATATATACTGAGTTGTATATTAGATTGTTGTCACTACGTTCCGCAATTTAAAAAAAAAAATTTAGACCCTGTTTTATAATTGATTAATTAGTCCCAATGACGATTATGACTATGATTAGCGTCCGGGTCCCCACAGCAAGTTTGTTAAAATATGATACATGATGAACAATAAGGATAAAAGAGAATGAACACATGTTGTATCATCCTCACCACACTCACCTATCACACACAAGTTAGAAAAAGTTATATGGAACATAGAAACTAGTAGATCAGTTCGACTGATCCAGATTTGGGTTCCAAAAGGACTAATCAATTCTGGACCCAAATAGATTTGGATACCAAATTTATTCATTATTTGTGATTGCAGGTTACAGGAAATTTGATCAAAGATCCAGTTTGGTACTTGGACAGTGGATGCACACATATGACTGGAAACGCTGAACTGATATTTCAACTGTTTAAATATTCTGGTCCAAAGATCAATTTTGGGGATGCATCACAAGGTAAAACTATGGACAAAAGTAAGCTTATCCATGGTAATATTTTCATTGAAGATGTCTTACTGATTGAAAATTTGAAATATAATTTAATCAGTATCAGTAAATTATGCGATCATAATCATTCAGTTGGATTTAGTAAACATGCATGTACTGTCAAAAATGCAACTGGTGATATCATTATAACAGGAAATAGATGTGGAAACACATACAATGTGAGTTGGAGCAAACAACCCAATGAGCCAGTCTGTTTTGTAGCTTCAAATCAATCTCAAAACACTGTGGCATAAAAGATTAAACTATTTGAATTTCAAATCTATTGCACAACTGAGCAAACAAAAATTGGTAATTTGTATGCCTAAATGTGAGTTTTCAAAAGATAAAATTTGTTCTGCTTCACAGTTCGGTAAAAAACAAAGGAAGTAAATCTTTTACCCTTGCTTATAACTAATGCATATTGATCTGTTTGGTCCAATACCAGTCATGAGTTTTGGGGGAATGAAATATACACATGTGATTGTTGATGATTTCTCAATATTTAATTGGGTAATTTTATCAAATCAAATTATCGAACTTCTTCACAAATGATAAAACTGTTCAAAAGACTTTTAAATTAGAAATCAGTTGGGATTGACAGAATAAGATTTGATCGTGGAACTGGATTTGTCAATCAGATCTAGGAATCAGGAATGAGTTCTCAGCTGCAAGAACATCACAACAGAACGATGTAGCTGAACGAATAAATCAAACTCTTAAAGAGGCAGCAAGAACAATGTTAGTTTTTTCAGATATTTCTCAAAGATTTTGGGCAGAAGCAGTTAACGCAGCGTGTTATATGCAAAACAGATAAATGATTAATAAGAATCATTCGAAAACATCTTATGAGACCTGCCATGGTAAGGATAGCGTGGTTTCATACTTTAGAATATTCAGGTGCAAATGCTTCATTCACAACACTGGTTACAATCACTTAACTGCCTTCGATATTAAATCAGATGAAGGATTATTCTTAGGATAATCATCAGATCTAGGAATCAGGAATGAGTTCTCAGCTGCAAGAACATCACAGCAGAACGATGTAGCTGAACGAATAAATCAAACTCTTAAAGATGCAGCAAGAACAATGTTAGTTTTTTCAGATATTTCTCAAAGATTTTGGGCAGAAGCAGTTAACGTAGCGTGTTATATGCAAAACAGATAAATGATTAATAAGAATCATTCGAAAACATCTTATGAGACCTGCCATGGTAAGAATAGCGTGGTTTCATACTTTAGAATATTTGGGTGCAAATGCTTCATTCACAACACTGGTTACAATCACTTAACTGCCTTCGATATTAAATCAGATGAAGGATTATTCTTAGGATAATCATCAGATCTAGGAATCAGGAATGAGTTCTCAGCTGCAAGAACATCACAACAGAACAATGTAGCTGAACGAATAAATCAAACTCTTAAAGAGACAACAAGAACAATGTTAGTTTTTTCAGATATTTCTCAAAGATTTTGGGCAGAAGCAGTTAACGCAGCGTGTTATATGCAAAACAGATAAATGATTAATAAGAATCATTCGAAAACATCTTATGAGACCTGCCATGGTAAGAATAGCGTGGTTTCATACTTTAGAATATTCGGGTGCAAATGCTTCATTCACAACACTGGTTACAATCACTTAACTGCCTTCGATATTAAATCAGATGAAGGATTATTCTTAGGATAATCATCAGATCTAGGAATCAGGAATGAGTTCTCAGCTGCAAGAACATCACAACAGAACAATGTAGCTGAACGAATAAATCAAACTCTTAAAGAGACAACAAGAACAATGTTAGTTTTTTCAGATATTTCTCAAAGATTTTGGGCAGAAGCAGTTAACGCAGCGTGTTATATGCAAAACAGATAAATGATTAATAAGAATCATTCGAAAACATCTTATGAGACCTGCCATGGTAAGAATAGCGAGGTTTCATACTTTAGAATATTCGGGTGCAAATGCTTCATTCACAACACTGGTTACAATCACTTAACTGCCTTCGATATTAAATCAGATGAAGGATTATTCTTAGGATAATCATCAGTTAGTAAAGAATAAAGGATATTCAATAAAAATAATTTCAATGTTGAAGAATTTATATATGTTGTATTCGATGAAATTGTGTTAACTGATAAGCCAACTGATCCAGTTGAGTTGATTAATCTATTAACAGATATAAGTTTGGAGGATGACAGTGAAGATTAAAATCATGATGTTTAAAACTTCCTTCAAACACCAGAGCCAGAAGTGGTAGAACAACAAGTTGTATATGACCCAATTCCTAATGATCAGTCTGTTGAGCATCAAAATCACATTCAAACACAAACTGACAACATTCCAACTGAAGCAGAAGAAACTGGTCAGTTATAAACTGAACCAGAACGCAAAGAGGTCTCACAAATCCAAACTACAGACGAAGCAGAAACCATCCTCAGAACTTGGTATTAGATAACCTATCTGATCCGGTAAAAACAGAAATCAAATATTGAACTTATTTATACGTTATGCTTTTATATCGCAACTGAAACTAAAGAAAATTGAAAAAACTCTAGCTGATCTAAGTTGGGTCATTGCTATGTAAGAAAAGCTTAATTAATTTACACATAACAATTTCTGGACGTTAGTTTCAAGACCTTCTTCAAAATCTATCATAGGTACCAAATGGGTATACAGGAATAAACAGCACGAAGATGATTCAGTTGTGCGCAACAAGCGAGACTAATCGCACAAGGCTACATATATGAAAAAGGAATAGACTACGACGAGACTTATGCTCCAGTTGCTAGAGTTGAAGAAATCAGGATATTCCTAGCATATGCATCGTTCAAAAACTTCAAAGTATATCAGATGGATGTGAAAAGCGCATTTTGAATGGTCCATTACAAAAAAAGTGTGCAGAACAACCTCCACGTTTTTTACATCACCTACTGCCCTATCACGTTTATCATCTTAATAAAGTTTTGTATGGTCTAAAACAAGCATCTAGACCTTGGTATGATACTTTATCAAAGTTCTTGATTGATCACGATTTTACAGTGGGAACAATTGATAAATGTTAGAGTAGGTGCCCGTCGAGCCAAGTGTTGGCCGATGGTTCATGTTGAAACTCTATATATAAACAATCTTTATTTAATAATATTTAAAATTATTGTTTTTGCACATCTTTATCTGTATACCCATGCTAGTTGCATAGATAAAGTCCTTAAATATAAAAATAGTAGAAAGAATATGAGATGCTCATATGATGAGTATCATGAAACTCATATTTGGAATACTGTATATTCTAAACAGTTCCTAGTCGATTCAGCCGCCGCTAAGAAGGATAAAGCCCACTCGAGTTGGAGACTATTATCTGCGATGTGAGTACCATGTTTCATTGGTAGGGGATATTGTGATGTCCGAACATGCAGATAGGTGCTCCTTGTAGAGTGCACTGAACAACCCTCCATAAAGGACTTTCCAAGTGGTTCTCACTTATCGAGTGGAAACGTCCTAGTTTATGGTTGTACACCATTAGTCCTTATGACCCAGGACAACATTCAGACTCTGTATGCTAGCATTGCACTTTTACTTGTTTACCGACTCTCATAGGGTCATCAGGTGACAAGGTTGGGTGTTTTGTCGAAACATATAGGAGTCGATGCATTGTAGTCGGGGATTCACCGCTTACCTTCGGGAATGGATATCCTATGTGATCTCATGTATATGTAGTATGAAATCTGTGATCAGAGTATGGTGGTAATTATGAAAGGGGTTTCATAGATTATACCATCGATGCAACTACGACATGACACATAAGGTAGAGCCCAAAATATGTACACGAAAAACCCATGAATTTATTTAATTGTTAAATAATTTATTTAAATTTAAAATGATTTTTAGTAATGCATGATTTATTTAAATGTATTATTTTAAATTATTTATGTTTATGTGATGCACGTTAAAATATTTTCTCGAGTTTCATGTTTCAATCGATTATTCGAGGTGAGATCGAGGAAAAGAGACCGATGAAGATTTTTGGTAATTTTAAAACGTGATATTTTATTTTACGTTAAGAATGTGGCATTTTAAATAATTTGTTAAGTTTTTAGCATTTTAAAGCCTAAATTATCTATTTAGCTATTTTATGATATATAAACTTTTAAAAGTTATAACACTTGTGCAAGTTATTTTAAATTTAGAGATTTTATTATAATTAGGGGAGAGTTAGTATTTTAAATTAGCTTGTTAATTATTAATTAAGCAAACTTTTCTCCTAATCAACACTAATCACACGCACACACACTTTTACACACACTAAAAAATGGCTAAAACACACACACACACACACACACTTCATTATTCAGATTTTATTATTTTTGAGAGGAGAAAACTAGGGTTCTTAGTAGATAGAGCAGTCGCCCCCTCCCTCAGATTTTCCAGCAGGATTTTGTTGAGTTTTCGTCAAAGAAAATAGCGCCATGTTCGTCCCGGACCGTCTCTCGCATCCTTCCCGCTTCGGTATTGTCGTTTCAGTAACGTTAAAGATTTAAAGACATGTATATTCGGTTTTTCCTACGTCGATCTAGACATATTATGTGTTTTGATGTTTTTAGGCGAGAAAAATCCATGTGTGATGTGCAAAGTTTGAGCAGAAAATTGTTGAATCGATTTTTGAAACGTTTTTAGATCTAAAACTCATAATTTGATGTCATTTGAATTACTGCGATTTTTCGGTCGCGTTTCTGGAAAAACTTTCAACATATGAAACGTAGAATTTTTTGATCCCTTCAATTTGACATTAAAGTCAAAATATTTGGATAAGAAATGAGTGAGTTATGATCGTTTTCATGGGACTGCTCAAACTGCGACTTTTATGAAAATGTGTTCTTGACATGTTCTTGAAGTTATTTGTTGCAGGCTTCGTTGGACATCACCGGGCTTGTGATACTGCATATAGATATGTTATGGGATGTATTTAGGTGTTATTTGGTGGTTCGTTTGGGTCGGGATTCGCTTGAGATGTAATAGAAGTCGTAGGAAGCGAAACGATGTCGAATTACGGGTTATTGTTGAATTAAAGTTGCTTGTCAATGCTTAGGGACGTTTGGGGTGTTTGTACGGGATTGAATCAATGTAATAACATCCTAAGATGAGTCTTGAGGTGTTGGTTCATGGTCCTTAGGCTTGGATTGGAAGGATGAATCAATAAGTTAGTGAATTTCGTGAATTTCCAATTATAGAGGCTACCCGGACCACGACACGGAGTCCGTGTCCTTTTTCCTTTGAAAATTCAAAATTCTAGTGCCTACCCGGACCCCTACACGGGGTCCGTGTATGCCCTTTTAAAAAAAATTAAAAAAATATTTTTTTTTTTTTAGGATTTGCTTCGGGGTTCTATATCATGGTTTAGTACGATGGTTAAAATTTATTTATGTAAAAATATAGGATTTGTTTTGGGGTTCTATATCATTGCTTAATACGATTATTAAACGAGGTCAAGTCCCCAGTGATCTAGAATGTCATAAGCTATTTATTTACTTCGGTGGCGAGCACGAGTTATCTACGTATAAGTTATGCAAGATAAGTATTTGAACTTATAATAGTATGTGCAGCAGTGGCCCTAAGCGAAATCCAACGAATCCCTCAACGCCAAGTTAGTATGTTCGACGTGCAAAGAAAATACTTTTAAGTTTTTGAGGTATGCTAAATGTCTTGTGACCAAATTATATATGGGATTGGAAAGCGGTAAAGTATGACCAGGGACCAATCCACTCCGTTAAATTATGAACGGGTTTAGATCATGATTGGAAAGCGGTAAAGTATGACCAGGGACCAATCCACCCGTTAAATTATGAGCGAGGATATCATGTATGTGGCAGTGGATCTTCTCTGTCAGCCCAGTACTGTGGTTTAGTTTGATCAGGCGTATTTATGTATGAGTCACTTGCTTTGAAACATGCCTCTACGCAAAATTATGAAGTTTATGTACGTTCAAGTATGTACAAGTATGCAAGAAGTTTAAGAAAAGTTTCACTTTATGGCACGTCTATGTTATGTATGTATGTTCAAGTTTAATTGCAAGTTCAAGTTTCAAGTAAGTACGCTCTATTTTAAAGTCGCGTGTGGTTTTATTACGTATTACTTGCTAATTCCAGTTTATACATGTTGAGTCTTTAGACTCACTAGACTTGATCGATGTAGGTGAGGATGACTTTGAGGAGACGAGGGGTGAGAACCAGTGAGCTGGCTTGGACTGAGCGGGAGGCTAAACCCGAGGACCGCCATGTTTTTAAGAATTTATAACAGTTTCAAATACTCTGATCTCATGTTTGTTTACAATGTTCTAAAACAAGTATTTTCGTTAGCAAAACTTCTATGGTGATCTTTTATTTCAAATACTTGTAGATGGTTGGCAAACTTGAGTGTGGTTGGTTTATGGCAAATGTTTTTAGAGGAACGAGACATTTTAATGCAAATTCGAAAGTTTATTTTTTATTAAGAAAATTTTTATTTTTCCACAAATTTCAAGTAGTTCAAAATACGGTACGTTACAGTTGGTATCAGAGCGGTGTTCTTGTACAGGGTTATGCCTACTGCCAGTTGCGAGAAGCTCACGAAGTCACACCTCAAGTTTGTAAGTTTTAAGGTTTTAAATTATTTCTTGTATTAAGAATCAAGTCATGATTTCAGCATGTGCATGTTTTAAGTTCAAACTACGTGCATCTTATGATATTGGTATTATGTTCATGAATGTTGGGTTTACGTGTTGGGTAAATGTCAAAACAGTATGCCTCCTAAACGTAGGATTGTGCGTGAAGCAGGCGACGAGAATAGGGAAGCGTAGGATGGGGAGAGGGTCACTCCTCCTCATCCACCCCCAGATATGCAGGCTCAGATGCTTGCAGGGATGACCTAGTTCTTCGCACAGTTTTCAGAGAACCAGACTGCAGTAGACACAGGGGCGAGGCCCAGACTGGAGGTAGTCTATGAGAGGTTTAAGAGGATGGATCCTAAGGATTTATCGAAAAATACCGACCCGATGATAGCAGAAGGATGGATTAAGTCCATCGAGGTATCTTTGCATTTATGGAGCTGCAGGATGCTGACAAGAGTTAGATGTGCCATCTTCTTGTTGACTGGAGACGCAAGGCTTTGGTGGAAAGCGCGTCGGTGTCAGTGAACTTACAAACACTGACATGGAATGGGTTCAAGGAGGTTTTCTACTCCGAGTACTTCACTGAAGAAGTACGCTTCCGCTTGTCCAGGGAGTTCATGTCGCTGCGACAGGGAGACAACATCGTGGCAGACTTTGTCAGGAAGTTTGAGAGGGGGTGTCACTTTATACTCCTGATAGCTAATGATTCCCGGGAGAAGCTTATGCATTTTATGGATGGTTTGCGGCCGATCTTGTGCCGTGATGTCAGGGTTGCTGGTCATAAAACTTATATAGTTGCCGTGTCGAGAGCTTTGACGGCAGGGCAGGACCAGAGGGACATTGAGGTCGATAGGCGTGGCAAGAGGCTCTATCAGGCACCTTTTTTTGAGGAATCTTTGTAAGTCATTAAGAAATTTAGGATTTAGTGGATATGAGTACTGGAATTAGGTTATCTAAGACTACTTGGGTTGTGTAAGTTTTAATTTCAAGTTTATGGAATAGGTGATCATACGTGGATATTGGGTGAAATAAAAAGGGAATTAGTTGTATTCAACATATGTTACCAATGGTCGAATATTAAGATTTTTATCGAGTAAGAAATCTAAAATCTTTATATGAGGATTTTAAAATTTTGTGGGTTATAAGTGAAGTTGATTTATTAGAATTAGTCCATCATTAATAGGGGAAACTTATTAATAAGCTTTATACGTTAGAATGAATTAAATATTGCGGATACTTCAAAGTGTGACATTCGTTCAAATGAGGAAGGTTCAAGTGTCTTAGGCCTCAACTATAATGTAATTGGGAAGGAAATAGTTTAAGCATGTGTTTGAGGTTAGGAAGGTTTTATTATCTAAACAGAATATCGATATTGTATATTTTGGGTTTTTATGGATTAATGTTACTCGAAATTTAAGATTAGCAACAATCTTTATTTGTGATGTACTTGTAAATAGCTAAGTTACGTAAGTTTGGTGTCGTAAGGTAAATATTCGATTCAAAGATCGTAGGTCAATATTATTACGGGGTTAATATAAGGTCTAACTTTTGAGTGTAGTACCGATGATAGAAGTTGATCAGTAACTTTTGGTGCTAAGATTTCTTAGTTTGAACTGCGTAAATGATAATGTAATAGATTGATGATAATCACGGGTATAGTATAAGGAAAGTAAGATACGCTAAGTTTGAACCTCCATTTATAATATTGGGAATTGTAAGAAAAGTCAGAATTCGAGGTCAAAGTAAAGTAAGACTAAGAAAGCCTTCAGAACTAGATATGAGCATTACGAGTTCTTAGTGATGCCGTTTGCATTGACAAATGCTCCAGCGATTTTATGGACCTCATGAACCGAGTATTTCAACCTTATCTAGATCAATTCATCATAGTGTTCATTGACGACATTCTCATATACTCGAAGAGCCATGAGGAGCACCGTCAGCACTTGGGTTTTGCAGGTCTTGCAGAGTCGCAAGTTGTTTGCAAAATTCAGTAAGTGTGAATTTTGGTTGGAGAAGGTAGCGTTTTTGGGTCATATAATATCTAGCAGTGGTATTGAAGTGGATCCAGCTAAGGTAGCAATAGTCAAGGAATGGGTTGAGCCGAAGAATGCGTCAGAGATCCGCAGTTTCCTAGGCTTAGCAGGCTACTACAGAAAATTCATTCATGAATTTTCTTCGATAGCAGTACCACTCACTTCATTGACTAAGAAGAATGATAAATTCATCTGGAGCGACGAGTGCCAGAAGAGCTTTGACACTTTGAAGCAAGCCCTTATCACAGCGCCAGTGTTAGCCATGCCAACAGGTCAAGGCAATTTCGTATTGTACACCGATGCATCTAAGCTCGGGCTAGGCGTAGTGTTGATGCAGCATGGTAGGGTTATAGCTGATGCTTCCAGAAAGTTGAAGGTACATGAGAAGAACTACCCGACTCATGATCTTGAGTTAGTTGCCGTAGTCTTTGCGTTGAAAATATGAAGACATTACTTGCACGGCGAAAAATGCAAGATATTTACTGACCACAAGAGTCTCAAGTAATTCTTCAAGCAGAAAGAATTGAATATGAGTCAAAGACGGTGGTTGGAGTTGGTAAAAGACTACGACTCTGAGATTAGTTACCATCCGGGGAAAGCTAGCGTCATGGCAGATGCCTTGAGCCGAAAGGTTGCAGTCATAGCACAGTTGTCAGTACAGAGACCTCTTTAGTATGAGATTCAGAGGTTTGGGTTAGAGGTTTATCCCAAGTGCAGAGCTCCCAGACTATCTAATCTAGCACTCAAATCCAATTTGCTAGACCGAATCCGTAGAGGACAGCCTTCAGACGAGCAGTTGCAGAAATGGAGGCTGAAAGATGAAGCCAAGGGTAGTGTACTCTACATAGTTTCCGATGGTATTGTGAGATACAAAGGTAGAATGTGGATGCCTAATGTTGATTCGATTAGAGAAGTAATCTTGTCAGAGGCACATGCGTCTCCGTATTACATCCACCCAGGAGGTACTAAGATGTACAAAGACTTGCAGATTCTGTATTGGTGGCTAGGTATGAAGAGAGACATCCGCCGATACGTATCAGAATGTCTCACTTGTCAGCAAGTGAAAGCTGAGCATCAGAGACCAGCAGGAATGCTTAAGTCACTCCCTATCCCCGAGTGGAAATGGGAGAATATCACTATGGACTTCGTTGTTGGATTGCCAAGGTCAGTCAGGGGATCCAATGCTATTTGGGTTATAGTGGATCGACTAACTAAGTCGGCGCACTTCTTGCCAGTGAAGACGACTTTCTCCATGATGCAGTATGTGGAGCTTTATATCAGGGAGATAGTCCGATTGCACGGAATCCCAGTTTCTATTTTGTCCGACAGGGACCCGAGATTTACTTTGTCCTTCTGGAAGAATTTGCATGCAGCCATGGGGACGAAGTTGATATTCAGTACAGCGTTTCACCCGCAGATAGATGGCCAGTCTGAGCGTGTGATACAGATTTTGGAAGACTTGCTAAGAGCTTGTGTGATTGACTTCCATGGAAATTGGGAATCTAAGCTACCTCTAGTGGAGTTTACCTACAACAACAACTTTCAATCATCCAAAGGCATGGCTCCCTACGAGGCATTGTACAGAAGGAAGTGCAGATCGCAGATTCACTGGGATGAAGTCGGTGAAAGAGCAGAACTTGGTCTAGAAATAGTTCAGCAGACTGCAGATGTGGTGGTCAAAATCCGAGACAGGATGAAGACCGCCCAGAGTCGTCAAAAGAGCTATGCTGACAAGAGGAGGAGAGATCTCGAGTTTGCCGTAGGTATAACGGCCCGAAAATTCGTGTTTGAAAATTTGCGAAAAAATTTAAAATTTACTTTTTAAAATAATTAAGGTGCCTCATTCATGAAATAGACCGTTAACTAAAGTCTAAATGATTAAAAATAGCAGCGGAAGAAATTATTTGTTTGCAAAAGAACAATTTAAGAATAATCCGACAACGGATAAACTGTTTGAGCATAAAATAGTAAGTGCTAAAATGAGGTCCTCGGGTTCCACTACTGCCGACCCAAGCTAGCTCATTGGTCCCCGCCCTCGGCCCCGGCATCATCAGTACCTACAACAATCAAGTCTAGTGAGTCTAAAGACTCAACATGCATATATCGTAAATAACAAGTAAATAAATATTAAAATTTCATGCAAGTGAAAATATCATGTCATGAGGTATATCGTAAAAATGTCGCGGCACAATTAATTATAATACGTGCATAACTGAACTGAAAATCAAAGTGAAAATGTTTGCTCCTTGGAGCTCTGTACTGAAATAGCCTGTAATAATTTTTCTGGTGAGATTATGGTCTACGCAAGTGGCCCCTGCACTGAAACTGACCGGTAACTGGCGACCGGATAATAAATGCTCCCATGACCGGTAACTAGCGACCTGGTAAAATAATAAACGTCTGATCAGACTATGCCTCAGTATACTGGGTGGTACAAACTAAACTGACCGGTAACTGGCGACCGGACCGGTAACTGGTGACCGGATTTAGCAATAATCCCATGATAGTGAAATGGCCACAAGCAATATCGCATAATCTCAAAAATGAACATTTTAGCACGTAATATAATTAATTCCCGCAATTAAATATCCTGTAATAATTTTACTGAGTGGATTGGATCGCTCCCAGGCTCGCTACAACCTAAATATGTCATGAAAATATGCAATTGATTTATGGGACCAAACTATGCAATACCATTCAAAAATGTGACAATTACACCGAACAACTTCGTATTTAATCATGACTCCGAACCAACTCGAGCCAACACTGAAACGTCATATAGTCATGATTAAAATACGCTTAAAATGATGAATTAATGCTCCTAAAATATTTAGGGCCGAAATCTAGGTGGATGGGGCCAAAACATGAAACGCTCTTTCGAGAGTCAATTTGGCACATCGCACCGTAAATTCTCGTACGGCCTAAAAAATGATCCGAATCACAAACGGCCAAAAATATGACCTTCCTAACTCGATGAAGCACTGTCTAGTCCAAGGCCATTGGCTAAAAGCCAACCGAGATCTCAAAAAAGCCACTGAACCGTCACAGCAAGTTGCTGTCCAAAAATACAGCAGCTGTGCTTTGGTTTCCTTGCGTCGTTTGCGAGGTTAATGGCCATTGGGGCTTGAACCACCGACCAGAACCTCTTACCAACATCCTAAGGAATGATTTGAACCATGGCTAATGGCCCTAGGCCAGCCACAATTCGCACCATTCCAGCAACCATCAGAAAACTCCAACCGAGAACAAATTCTGCACATAGGATGCATTGCTTTTGTTTTGCTGTCACGAATCGTTCCAATTGCCATTTGATTGACCATGACACGATCTAGACATCTAGGGGCATGGTGTAAACCGTGGCTAAGGGCCATAGGCCAACTAAGATCCACACCATTCCACCATTTTCGAAATACACATGTTGTACCAAGAGAAAGCCGAAACGGGAAGGGACTGTTCTTGTTGTTTTATTTGAAAACCGATTCACCATGGACCAAGTCACCAAAAGGACGACTTAGTCAAGTCTTAGACATGCTATGGAACTGATCTAAACATGGCTATAAGCCTTGGGGCAGCCATGATCAGATTCATAACCCTTTGACAGCAAAAACTGAATTTTCGAAGACTCAAGTGGCAAGAATGGAACGTTGCTGTCATTTTCGTGTTTTACAGCATGCATGGGGTTGAATGAGTGGTCCAACATGTTCCTAATGCATCCTATTACACGTCTAGATGTCTCCTTGGGAGCCTGGAATCGAACCAATACCTGAAACCATGGAAACAAAAGAAACCGTGAAGCTTGTCATGGAACCGAAAATTCTGCATGTTTAATTTTCTGAAAATTGTTGGTACATTTCGGTTTTAGCATGAAAGTTGTAATGCCCGAGATTTTATTAGTGTAATCAGAAATTAATCTGAAATGATTTATTGATTAATTGAGATACTTATAGACGGAACCGATTAGACCGGGAGAGTCGAGAAAAGAATTGACAAAAGGTGCCAATACAAGTCCCCGTGCACATGCACGACTTGAATGCGCGCACATGCGCGGAACGTCCAGTAGCATTGGCGCATATGCGCGACGTAAATGGCGCACATGCGCGGGAGGGGCAGTTGGTACGGCGCATATGCGTGAGAAAAGTGGCGCATATGCGCGAGAAGTCAAGGCGCTAGTTTACATAACTGGCGCATATGCGCGACATAAATGGCGCATATGCGCGGGATAGGCAGAATGATTGACGCATATGCACGGAATAATTGGCGCATATGCGCGAGAAGACAAATGCTAGTTTTTATAACTGGCGCATATGCGCGACATTGTTGGCGCATATGCGCAAAACGTGCAGAACATGCACAACGCCACTTGCCTTTGTATCATGCAATGTATGTATATATATATATTATATATATATATATATATATATATATATATATATATAAGCATGCGAAATCCATCAGAAACGAGAGAAGGAAGAGAAAGAAAAGAAAGAAAAAGAAAAAGGAAACCAAGGGAAGATTTGGAAATTGAGAACGATCCGTCCGTCTGTTTTCAAATCCGAGCATAGTACCGTGTTTCTATCAACGCAGGCTACAACTGGACGTAAGTTTTATTACGTTTAGACAAGATTTGAATTTATAATATTGTCAGAATTGAATATGAATCAGATATGATGTTTCTGCTACAGTAGACAGTATCGAATTGAAGTCAGATTAGAGAACAGACCGTTTCTGTAATTGTTATGATTTTTGGAAATATATTGACTGAGATTCTATATCAGAATTGTGTTAGTATTCAGAGTATGAATTATATTAACACAGATTATGAAGTCCAGTATTATATTTGTGATGTTCAGATTGACAGGGTTATTCAGATTGTATTATTATGCCGTCGAAACATCATGTTGATTTAGATTAATCAGATTTCGATATGATTCAGATTGTATTGTGATATCGATGACATGAATTGAATTGTATTTTGTTCAGATATTGATCAGATTATGTACTGAGTTGAGTATTGATCAGAATAGATTGTGAATTGACTTATTCATTGATACTATGTACTCGATATTGTCTTTTCAGATTGGATATGGACAGAGTTGAATACAGGTCATCGTCTTCGTCAGACAGGGACGACAAAGGTATAATTCACTGTGATATACAGGAAGACATAACTCAAATAAGATCCTATTTGAGTTTCCCAACAAAATCACATACTAGATTATTGTTATATTCTAATATGAATATGCTTTGTTTATATGCTGATATGTTAATGCTTTGTTCATAGATTTATATGCATTGCATTTAAGATAGGAAAGTTTGACAGAAACAGTCAGACTTCTAGACGTTCGGTGTATCGTTACATAGGAGCAGACACCGTCCTATTGTAGATTATTCGATACAGATCAGACCGAAGTCTAGGAATAAGACGTACCGTCACCCCGATTGAAGAGTAGGTGACAGATCGTCTTATTCACCCCGGGATCCCTAGAGTTATAGTTGAGTCGAGTCTAGACATGATTTGACTAGAACTGCATGTGTTTAGAAATGTGGTTTCATAGACTATGAAACCCATGTTTATTGCTTTCAGTATGATAGCATGTTTATATGATTTGATTTGAATTGCTAGGTTATCTGAATTGAGTTGCATGCTTATTTTGAGTAGATTTCATAGATTATGAAATCTATTACTTTTGAATATGTTCATGATAGCATGTTTTATGATTTAGATTATTTATATGCATGCTTACCATGTCTTATACTGTGATTTATTCTCACCGGAGTTATCCGGCTGTTGTCTTGTTTTGTATGTGTGCATGACAACAGGTGGGGCTGGATCAGGGTCAAGATGAGAAAGAGGCTGGACTAGATAGCGTGGTGATTCCGGACTTACTGTAGATTTGGTTTATTACTTGAACTTAGTAACCGAACCTTAGACTTAGATTGTACAGTATTGTACTTTTATACTGAAATGTATTTTATACTGAGATGTATATTATTTAGATTCCATTACCTTCCGCATTTACATTTTTAAAAGAAAAATTTTTAGACCCTGTTTATCAGAACTGATAATTAAATCCCAAAGATGATTAAGAAGAAGATCAGCGTCCGGGTCCCCACAATAGGTGGTATCAGAGCGATAGATCCTTTAGGCTGAGATAGTCAGAGTTGATAGAACCTTTAGATTGAGTTAGACTGAGATAGAAGAGAATGGGCGGGGTAGATTGAATTTTTCTTTCCTTGCATGTGATTGCTAGCATGAGAATTATTTCAATGTTGACTTACATTGTGTGTGCTAGCATGATTTACTGCTTTCCCTATTACATGTTGTTTGTATCTGAGTTGATTACAGCATGTAATTGTTAAGCCTGAATCAGAACTGAGTCTCGATCAAAGGTATATGATCAGAGGAGGGCTGAGACAGATTGTATAGAGTATGTACTAATCTGTTTGATTATCAGATATACCGCCTCGAAGAATTTCAGAAAAGGGTAGTACTTCGTCTGAACAGATGGATACATTAGAAATTCAGCTAGAAGAAAAGATGAAAGAATTTCAGTTATTACAGCCGCCGACTCTGAGTGGTACCGAGACATCTGAAGACTGTCAGAACTGGTTTGATGATATAGAAATCTTGTTCGATTTACTTGATTGTACAGATGAACAGAGAATTAAAAGGGTGCCTTATCAATTACGAGAAGCCGCCAGGAGTTGGTGGATTACCAGTAGAAGAATGTGGGCACAGAGAGGTACAATGATTTCGTGGGAAATATTCATAACTGAATTCTATCGACGATTTTTCTCAGCTTCGTACCGAGAGGACAAGAAATTAGAGTTTGAGAATTTGAGCCAAGGGCAGTTAAATATTGATGAATAAATTGCTAAATTCTCGACTCTACTGCATTTTGCTCCTCATTTAGCTGGAAATGATGAAGCTGTAGTGAATCAATTCATCAGAGGGTTGAATTCAGAGGTAGTTGCATTCATGAATTTGCAACGACCTTACCATTTTGCTGACATCCTGAGTAGAGCGAAGAGAGCGGAGGCGAGTCTGATTAGACAATTGACAAGGTTGTGTGTGAAGCCACCCCAGACACAGCAGTCCCCTCTTCGAATTGAGCGTGGCAGCACGAGTGGAAAGCAAGATTTGCTGAAAGCTCAAAAGAAGCCATTCAAGAAGTTGGGAAGTGGTTCCTCTAGCTCAAGTGGTTCCAGTCCTATTCATACTGATGTCTATTGTAGGACTTGCGGAGGAAGACATTTCTCAGAGCAATGCCAAGGAGTGCTTGGTAGATGCAATATCTGTAAACAGCTGGGGCATTTTGCTAAAGTTTGTCCCCAGAGACGGTCCCGAAGATCTTAGGGAACAGCGTTTAATTGAGAAACAGAACCAGAATCCACAACATGTATTATTCTTTATGATTAGATTGCATATGTATTGAGATATACTAATGCATTCCCTATGATTATCTTAGACTGAATTGCATTGATATATGATGTATCTGTGGGGTTTGTATGTACTGTAGTATTGATGTCCTTGCTTGTTGAGGAAATGTTGATATCAGAGATTTCTGTATATATTGTATACTACAGTAAGATGAGAATGAAATCAAGATAGATTATGACGTACTTGTAGTTTCTGAGTTGAACACAGTATTGATATTAATATGTTGAACAAGTACAGACAGATTGTGTAATGCCCGAGAATTTGATTATCGTAATTTGCTATGAGATTAGTGAATTAAATAGATATAATTGTAAACGGGCCACTACGAGACCAGATTGGACAAAGAATATAAATTTCATAAGTTTCGGGCAGAACTAGTGGCGCCCGAGCTGTAGAAAGTGACCGCCCGAGCGCCAATGTTCAAAAAGATGATGTTCGGGCAGAAGGTGTGGCGCCCGGGCGGAAGTTTATGACCGCCCGAGCGCTAGAACCAAACATCGCGGGCAGAACCTTCCGCGCCCGGGCGGTAGAACTTAACCGCCCGAGCGCCGAGCTCGCGCCCGGGAGGTAAGATTTTACCGCCCGAGCGCCGTTTGGAGTTGAGCAAATGTGTGACACGTCTCATCAATATGCAAGGGATATATATATATATATAAACGTGTATCATATTGCCATTCTTCAGAAAATGAGGTAAGAATCGAATAAGGCTCCCGAGAGAAGGCTTCAAATCCTTACGCTTTTTTATTTCAATCCGTCCGTCAGATTTGAAATCCGACTTCCGTACCGTGTTCCTATCGTTGTAGGCTACGCGTGGACGTAAGCTTTACTATGTTTTGGCATGTCTTGAAATTATGATGTTGAAAGAATCAGATATGATTCAGATATGTTGTTTCTGACATATTAGACATCATATAAGTGCAAGCGGATTTAAGAACGGACACTGTTTAGAATTGTTATGAATTTTAGAGTTGAATTGACTGGGTTTTGGTACCAGATTTATACCATTATCAGTTATAAATTAGGGGAATTGATGTAGATTGTTTAATATGGAGATTGTGCAGTTGAAATGATACCGAAATCAAGTATTTAATTGGATATGTGTTGATTGAGAATAGAGATTGATAGAAAATGTATCAATGTATCTCTTTCAGATTTGATTGACAAACTTGATATCAACTTCGAGACTTCGATTGATTCCTACGACAAGAAAGGTATAAGCCATGTTTGTTTGGGAAGCCACAACTCAAATATGATATCATTTGAGTTTCCCAACCAAAATCACATACTAGTATTGTTGTATATATGGTAACATGTTTATGACTTGTTTATAGAATTATATTCAAATCTTGTTACATGATTATGCTTTGATTATAGAATTTTATTCAAGCATGTAAGATTATTGTAATATTCAGATATGAATATGAGCATGCTTTGTTACAGGTTGATAGTCATTGCATTTAAGATAGGAGAGTCGTTGACAACCATTGTCAACTATCTAGATGTTCGGTGTATCTCAGCTTAGGAGCAGCCTCGACTCCTATTGCAGCCGTTGATACAGCTCAGACCGAAGTCTAGGAATAAGACGTACAGTCACCCCGAGTGGGAGGGTAGGTGACAGCCAGTGACGTCTTATTCACACCGGGATCCCTAGAGTTCTAGTCGAGTCGAGTCCAGACATGGTTTGATTCGCATTGCATTGCATGTGCATATGATGTCATTCATGATAGCATGTTTCATGTTTAATTGATTATATGCATGTATACATGTTTATACTGGGATTTGTTCTCAACGGAGTTTCCGGCTGTTGTTATGTCTGTATGTGTGCATAACAACAGGTGGGGCAGGATCTGGGTCACGCAGAGGATGAGAGATGGACATAGCGTGGTGATCTCGGGCTTAGCAGAAGGACTAGTAGTTGTACCTTTGGCATGTACTGTATTTAATTACTAGTTTGTTGAGTATGGATAGACAAGACATGTTGTACGTTACGTTTGTACATTATGTTTGTAATTTAAATAAAGAATTTATGTTTGTTTATATACATTAGATTTAATGTTAAAAAGCGAAAATTTGACCCACTTTTATATTAACGATCCATTGAATCCCAAAGAAAAAGTTAGAGCCCGGGTCCCCACAGATTGTAGAAATTGTTCCAGAAATGGTAAGAGTCAGACCAGAGATGACTGATCAGTGGAGATACCACGATAAGGATTCTAGATTTAGAATTCCTTTGATATCTGTATTGTATATGACTCGATTAGTACAGAAAGGAGCGGATTGCATCCTTATGTATTCAGTAGATTTACTGAAATCGAGCATAGCATTGGCAGATTTGTCAATGATAGACGAATTGACTGATATTGCCCAGATAAGATTTTAGAATTGCTTTATATCAGAAAGATAGATTTCAGAATTGAATTTAGATCAGATATTGATTGTTGTTTTAGAATTCAGCATAGAATAACATTTAATGTACAGAATGATACAGAATGAATTGAAAGATCAGTAGAAGAATACCAACCAGCAGTTACATCTGATTTAGTGTTGCTCTTGGGCGTGTTTCAGTATATTCAGAGATGTTCTGATGATTTTATGCTTGTTATATCTGTGAGATGTTGATATAATTGCAGCATCTGATCGATGGAATAGATTATCTGAAGACTATATTGAATATTCTGCGAACTGTGATGATTGTATACAGAAATTATTCAGATAAGAATCCTGCTTGAAACAGATTGTATTCAGAATATGCGCTATCTGAAGTTAATATACAGATTGATTTTGTTACAGTTGAGATTGTGATCAGTGACTGATAAGATACCGATATTAGAAAGACCAGAAAGTTCAGGAAGGTCAGAAATGTATGTTGTCGGATTTGACAGATTATTTTATTCGACTGTTGCTTTATATCTGCTGAGTACTATTATTGTTCTAAATCAGTATTTGAGATATCTTATATTGTTTTGAGGAGCATATTTTGTTTGCAGATGAGATATAACAGTTGATCAGAATGACATGAAGATATTTACCAGAAATCCTTGTTTTATGAGTTCACTGAACTCACTAGATCTGTATAGGATATTGATATTTCGTGTCTGATTTGATATTACTGTTGTTTTGAATCCGTATATGCTACAGATTAGTGTGAACTAGAGGGAGTATATACAGTATTAACCGAATCAGAATTGAATTCAAGAATTATAGTAATTCAAGAATGGGATCAGAATGTTCAGAACTTGATTGTAAAAGTCAGAACAGAGTAACAGATATGTGATTTTGTGTTGCGTATGAGATTTATTATTCTGTGATGTCAGATGTGTCAGAATTGTACAGCAAAGCTTGATATTGATAGTCAGAGCCGAATACCAGGTAGGTATTTCCTCTTTAATTTATATTATTAACTGATTTGTTTATATCAAATAGTTCGAATCAGAAAGGACAGATAGTGTCAGAAACTTACAGTAATGAATTCAGTGTTCAGTCTGATGATTGAGAATGTATTGTATTCGAACAGATAGTTGTGATATAGACAGATGAAATCAGTTATAACAGAATTGTACTGAAATGTTGGCAGAAATTATACGGATATGTCTGAATTGCTAACAGAAAAGACAGAAAGATAGAAATTAGAAGATTTATTACAGAATTATGAAATTCTAAATAGAAATGGGAGTACATTTCTATAGCCTGTGTAATGAAATTACCGTCATTTTTACAGATTGTGTAATATGATATGATTAAGATTGACAGATTGTTCAATCTATAGCTATCAGTTTGTACCAGATTACGTACAAACATGACCCAATGACACAGATTGATGTCAGAAAAGTGGTCAGAAAGATCAGAATGCCCCAGTAGATTATGTCAGATTGTGATTTTGCTTGAGTTTGTATTCGTGATAGAGTATATCATGAACTCTCTCTTAGATGATTTTACAGATTGACAGACCGTCAGAATATATTAGTCAGAGATTGGAAGATTTTTGTACAGCTTTAGTTCTGGATGTTAGCACTAATTGATATGACTTATTATCATGACATGACAATAGCTATCAGCTTATCAGATGGGTAATGAGATAGTTTTAGTAAGGACAGTATACAGTGAATACTACAGATTTTTAATTCTTTTGAAGAAATTCGAAGGGAGATGAAGATAGTTCAGAAAGAACATATGTCATAAACCAACATCGGATGATGATGATTGGTATTTGAGGTCAAGGATTGAATATGTCCTAGATCGAGAGCAGCAGATTTAACGATGGTTGGCTCTATTAGATCATTATAGACTATGGAGTGGTTTATACGGATGTTGTATAACCCACATGGCAAGATTGATTTTGTCAGAATTAAATTGAGAAGTATTATGATAATATACTTCATGAAGTCTTATTCCAGATTTGGAATCAGAGATTGATACAAGAAAGAGATTTCAGAATGGATTCAGTAAGATAAGAGTTTTGATTTAAAACTTTGTATACATTTTTTTTCTGATATATCTGAATTGATTACTTGCGAGTTCGAGGACGAACTCAGAACTAAGAGGGAGAGAAATGTAATGCCCGAGATTTTATTAGTGTAATCAGAAATTAATCTGAAATGATTTATTGATTAATTGAGATACTTATAGACGGAACCGATTAGACCGGGAGAGTCGAGAAAAGAATTGACAAAAGGTGCCAATACAAGTCCCCATGCACATGCACGACTTGAATGCGCGCACATGCGCGGAACGTCCAGTAGCATTGGCGCATATGTGCGACGTAAATGGCGCACATGCGCGGGAGGGGCAGTGTGGGGACCCGGACGCTAATCATCTTCTTAATCATCGTTGGGATTTAATTATCAGTTCTGATAAACAGGGTCTAAAAATTTTTCTTTTTAAAATGTAAATGCGGAAGGTAATGGAATCTAAATAATATACATCTCTTTATAACAACTACAATTCAGTAGAAAAGTACAATACTGTACAATCTCGGTCTAAGGTTCGGTTACTAAGTTCAAGTAATAAACCAAATCTACAAGTCCGGAATCACCACGCTAACTCGTCTTCTCTCATCGTCATCTCAACCCTGATCCAGCCCCACCTGTTGTCATGCACACATACAAAACAAGACAACAGCCGGATAACTCCGGTGAGAATAAATCCCAGTATAAAACATGGTAAGCATGTATATAAATAATCTAAATCATAAAACATGCTATCATGAACATATTCGAAAGTAATAGATTTCATAATCTATGAAATCTACTCAAAATAAGCATGTAACTCAATTCAGATAACCATGCAATTCAAATCAAATCATATAAACATGCTATCAAATCAAATCATATAAACATGCTATCATACTGAAAGCAATAAACATGGGTTTTATAATCTATGAAACCACATCTATAAACGCATGCTGTTCTAGTCAAATCATGTCTAGACTCGACTCAACTATAACTCTAGGGATCCCGTGATGAATAAGACGTCAATGGCTGTTACCTACTCAACCAATCGTGGTAACTGTACGTCTTATTCCTAGACTTCGGCCATGGCTGTATCGTGGTGCTACAATAGGACAATGTCTGCTCCTATGTACGATACACCGAACGTCTAGAAGTCTGACAATGACTGTCAAGACTTTCCTATCTTAAATGCAATGAATAACAATCTGTAAACAAATCATAATCATATTCATAACTGAATATCACAATTATCTTACATGCTTGAATACAATTCTATAATCAAAGCATAATCAGGTAACAATATAAACAATAATCTAGTATGTGATTTTATTGGGAAACTCAAATGAGATCTGATTTGAGTTGTATCTTCCCAGATATCACATGAATTATACCTTTGTCGTCCCTGTCTGACGAAGACGATGACCTGTATTCAACTCTGTCCATATCCAATCTGAAAAGACAATATCGAATACATAGTATCAATGAATAACTCAATTCACAATCTGTTTTGATCAATACTCAATTCAGTATACAATCTGATCAATGTCTGAACAAGACACAATCTGAGTCATATCCATAATATCACAATCTAATTGAAATCCTATCTGAATCTGATCACTATCAATTTTACTGATGTTTCGACGGCATAACAACACAATCTGAATAACCCCGTCAATCTGAACATCACCAATATAATACTGGACTTCGAAATCAATAACAATACCAGTCATAATCTCAATAACAATACAATTCTGATATGAAATCTCAGTCAAATCGACTCCAAAAATCATAACAAATACATAAATAATCTGTTCTTCAGTCTGCCTTCACTTCTATACTGTCTACTATAGCAGAAACATCATATCTGAATCACATGCAATTCTAGCAACATCATATTTTCAAAACATGTTTAAACGTAACAAAACTTACGTCCAGTTGTAGCCTGCGTTGATATGAACACAGTACCGAAGTCGGATTTCAATTTGGATAAACGGTTTCTTTGTAAATTGAATTCTAACCTCAAGAATATAAAATCTCTCCCCTAAACTCTCGACTTTCAGGCTGAAAGAATGGAGGAGAATCGAGGTTTACGCACATCTATATATATCCATCTCGTGCATGCAAAGCAAGTGGCGTTGTGCATGTTCTGCACGTTGCGCGCATATGCGCCAACAATGTCGCGCATATGCGCCGGTAGCTCACACCAGCATTTTGCCAACTCGCGCATATGCGCCATTTATGTCGCGCATATGCGCCAATCATTCTGCCTAACCCGCGCATATGCGCCATTTAAGTCGCGCATATGCGCCAATCCTTCTGGACCTTCCGCGCATATGCGCCACTAATCTCGCGCATATGCGCCAAGGCTTCTGGAGGTGTCGCGCATATGCGCGCATGTCTTCGCGCATGTGCGCCAACCTTACTGTGATTCTCGCGCATGTGCGCCACTCTTGATCGCGCATGTGCGCCAACACATAAATTTGCACACACAATTTACACCTTTCTTATGTGTTCTAGTCCGATCCGTTCCATCTATCATTATCTCAATTACTTCAAAAATCATTCCAGATTAATTATCAATTACGGTAATCATACTCAATTCATTTCAAATTACGGTAATTAAATTCTCGGGCATTACATTTCTCCCCCTCTTAGATTTGAGTTCGTCCTCGAACTCGCAAGTAATCAATTTAGATATATCAAGAGAAAGGCATAACAGAGTTTAAATCAAACTCAGATCTCTAATTCCAGTCTGGAATAAGAAGTATCTAAGTATAATATCATAATACTTCTCTAATTCTTTCTGCTAGAATCAATCTCGCATTACTGGCTATACAACATCCGTATATACCAATCTATAGCTTATGACATATCCGTACCATCTGTTGTTATCAAAGACATCTACAGTCTTTAGCTTCAATTATCACTCGTCATCATCTGACGTTGGTTTCTTGAATCTGTTCATTCTGAACTATCTGGATAACTAGTGCTAACATCCAGCACTATAGTTCGACCAATAACTGTCGATATCTGATTACTACACCCTGACTATCTATCAATCTCTCTGACTACCTGCTAATCTGTAATAAATCTGCACAATAGAGCTTATGATATAGTCTATCACAAGTACCACTCCATCAAAATCACAATCTGATATCATCTAATTCAATATTCTAATCCATCTGATTATTTCTTTGACATCGATCTATGTCATCTAGTTCTGTTTGTACGTAATCTGGTACAAACTGATAGATATAGATTGAGAAATCTGTCAATCATAATCATATCATATCAAAATTTAAAGAAAATGGCTGTAATGTCATTATGAACACCATAGAAATGTACTCCCATTTCTATTCAGAAATATACATATTCTGTAACCAATCTTCTGATTTCTATCTTTCTATCTTCTTCTGTTAGCAACTCAGACTTATCAGTACAATTTCTGCCAACATGTCTGCACAATTTCTGCCATAACTGATCTAATCTGTTTATATCACAATCTATCTGTTCGAATATCATACATTCTCAGTCATAAACATGATAACTGAAGTCACTACAGAGCATTTCTGACATTATCTGTGATTTCATCTTCGAACTACTGATATAAACAAATCAGTTAATAACATAATTTAAAAATAAAATACCTACCTGGTATTCGGCTCTGACTGTCGATATCAAGTTCTACTGTACAATTCTGACACATTCTGATATCATAACACAATCAGTCTATTACAAAACACAAAAACACATATCAGTTTCTCTGACCGATACTCTGCTCTGATTATCGAAATACTGTTCTGACCACTCTGATCACGTTTCTGAACTGCTGGAATTCTCGAATTCATTTCTGATACAAGCTGAACTGTAATACTCTCAACGGTTCATAAAATCTGCATCAATACTGATTCAGAATAACAATAATCTATACTAATCTAGTAAATATATAGGATTGTAAGTTCTAACAATACTATCGATTCTGACAGATCAATTAGATCTTCATGCCATTCTGATCAACTGCTATATATCATCTGCAAATATAATATGCTCCCCAAACAATACAATCTGTATAAAATACTGATCTAGAAGCAATCATTCTCAAGCAGTTCAAAACACAATTATATCAGATACTCTGTTAACTCCTATAATATCAATATCTGACAATTCTGACATTTCTGACTTTCTGATCTTTCTGATATCGGTATCTGATCAGTCACTGATCACAATATCAACTGTCTCAAAATCAATCAGTATACTAACATCAGATATCATCTATTCTGAATACAATCTGTTTCAAACAGAATTCTTACTGAATAATTTCTGTATACAAGAATCATAATTCTCAGAATATTTAATATGATCTTTCAAATATTCTTTCAATTCATTTTGTATCATTCTGTATAGTCCATACTATTCTGTACTAAATCTACTATACAAACAATACCTGATCTCAATTCAATTTCTAAAGTCTATCTGTCTGATATAAGGCAAATCTAAATCTTATCTAGGCAAACATCAGCCAACTCATACATCATTGACATATCTGTCAATGATAGGCTCGATTTCAGTAGGTCTACTGAATACATAGGGATGCAATCTGCTCCTTTCTGTATTAATCGAGTCATATACAATACAGATATCAAAAGAATTCTAAATCTGGAATCCTTATCGTGGTATCTCCATTGATCAGTCCTCTCTGATCTGACGCTTACCATTCCTGGAAAACTTCTACAATATGTCTGTACTTGTTCAGCATATACATATCAACAATGCGTCCAAATCAGGAACCACAAGTACATCATAATCTATCTCTATTTCATTCTCATCCTACTGTAGTATATAATATATACAGAAATCTCTGATATCCACATTTCCTCAACAAGCAAGGACATCAATACTACAGTACATACAAACCCAACATGTACAGCATATCCCCATGCAATTCAGTCTAAGATATTCTTAACAAATGCCTTAGTATATATCAATACATATGCAATAGAATCATAAAGAGTAGTACCTGTTGTGGATTCTGGATCGGTGTTTTAAATTGAACTCTGTTCCTTACAATCTTCGGGAACGCTTCTGGGGACAAACTTTAGCAAAGTGTCCCGGCTGTCCACAAATATTACATCTACCAGTCACTCCCTGGCATTGCTCGGTGGAATGTCTCCCTCCGCAACTCCTGCAATACACTCCAGTATATCTCGGACTAGAACTACTGGAACTCGAGGAATCACCCCCTAACTTCTTGAAGGGCTTCTTGCGAGCTTTCAGCAAATCTTGCTTCCCACTCGTGCTGCCACGCTCAATTCGAAGAGGGGACTGCGATATTTGGGGTGATTTCACACAAAACCTTGTCAATTGTCTAATCAGACTCGCCTCTGCTCTCTTTGCCCTACTCAGGATATCAGCAAAATGGTAAGGTCGTTGCAAATTCATAAATGCAACTACCTCCGAATTCAGCCCTCTGATAAACTGATTCACTACAGCTTCATCATTTCCAGCTATCTGAGGAGCAAAATGCAGTAGAGTAGAGAATTTAGCAATATATTGGTCAATGTTCAGCGGCCCTTGGCTCAAATTCTCAAACTCTAATTTCTTGTCCTCTCGGTACGAAGCTGAGAAAAATCTTCGATAGAATTCAGTTCTGAATATTTCCCACGACATCACTGTACCCCTTTGTGCCCACATTCTTCTACTGGTAATCCACCAACTCCTGGCGGCTTCTCGTAGCTGGTAAGGCACCATTTTAACTCTCTGTTCATCTGTACAATCAAGTAAATCAAACAAGATTTCTATATCATCTAACCAGTTCTGACAATCTTCAGATGTCTCGGTACCACTCAAAACCGGCGGCTGTAATAACTCAAATTCTTTCATCTTTTCTTCTAACTGAGTTTCTGATACATCTCTCAGCTCAGACGAAGTACTGCCCTTTTCTGAAATTCTTCGAGGCGGTATATCTGAATATCAAACAGATTAGTACACAATCTATACAATCTGTCTCAGCCCTCCTCTGATCATATACCTCTGATCCAGACTCGGTTCTGATCCAGGCTTAGTAATTACATGCTGCAATCAACTCGGATAACAAGCAACATGTAATAGGGAAAGCAATAAATAATGCTAGCACACACAATGTAGTCAACATTGAAATAAATCTCATGCTAGCAATCACATGCAAGGAAAGAAAATTCAATCTACCCCGCTCATCCTCTTCTATCTCAGTCTAACTTAATCTAAAAGATCTATCAGTTCTGACTATCTCAATCTAAAGGATCTATGGCTCTGATACCACCTGTTGTGGGGACCCGGACGCTAATCATCTTCTTAATCATCGTTGGGATTTAATTATCAGTTCTGATAAACAGGGTCTAAAAATTTTTCTTTTTAAAATGTAAATGCGGAAGGTAAAGGAAAATAATATACATCACTTTATAACAACTACAATTCAGTAGAAAAGTACAATACTGTACAATCTCGGTCTAAGGTTCGGTTACTAAGTTCAAGTAATAAACCAAATCTACAAGTCCGGAATCACCACGCTAACTCGTCTTCTCTCATCGTCATCTCAACCCTGATCCAGCCCCACCTGTTGTCATGCACACATACAAAACAAGACAACAGCCGGATAACTCCGGTGAGAATAAATCCCAGTATAAAACATGGTAAGCATGTATATAAATAATCTAAATCATAAAACATGCTATCATGAACATATTCGAAAGTAATAGATTTCATAATCTATGAAATCTACTCAAAATAAGCATGTAACTCAATTCAGATAACCATGCAATTCAAATCAAATCATATAAACATGCTATCAAATCAAATCATATAAACATGCTATCATACTGAAAGCAATAAACATGGGTTTTATAATCTATGAAACCACATCTATAAACGCATGCTGTTCTAGTCAAATCATGTCTAGACTCGACTCAACTATAACTCTAGGGATCCCGTGATGAATAAGACGTCAATGGCTGTTACCTACTCAACCAATCGTGGTAACTGTACGTCTTATTCCTAGACTTCGGCCATGGCTGTATCGTGGTGCTACAATAGGACAATGTCTGCTCCTATGTACGATACACCGAACGTCTAGAAGTCTGACAATGACTGTCAAGACTTTCCTATCTTAAATGCAATGAATAACAATCTGTAAACAAAGCATAATCATATTCATAACTGAATATCACAATTATCTTACATGCTTGAATACAATTCTATAATCAAAGCATAATCAGGTAACAATATAAACAATAATCTAGTATGTGATTTTATTGGGAAACTCAAATGAGATCTGATTTGAGTTGTATCTTCCCAGATATCACATGAATTATACCTTTGTCGTCCCTGTCTGACGAAGACGATGACCTGTATTCAACTCTGTCCATATCCAATCTGAAAAGACAATATCGAATACATAGTATCAATGAATAACTCAATTCACAATCTGTTTTGATCAATACTCAATTCAGTATACAATCTAATCAATGTCTGAACAAGACACAATCTGAGTCATATCCATAATATCACAATCTAATTGAAATCCTATCTGAATCTGATCACTATCAATTTTACTGATGTTTCGACGGCATAACAACACAATCTGAATAACCCCGTCAATATGAACATCACCAATATAATACTGGACTTCGAAATCAATAACAATACCAGTCATAATCTCAATAACAATACAATTCTGATATGAAATCTCAGTCAAATCGACTCCAAAAATCATAACAAATACATAAATAATCTGTTCTTCAGTCTGCCTTCACTTCTATACTGTCTACTATAGCAGAAACATCATATCTGAATCACATGCAATTCTAGCAACATCATATTTTCAAAACATGTTTAAACGTAACAAAACTTACGTCCAGTTGTAGCCTGCGTTGATATGAACACAGTACCGAAGTCGGATTTCAATTTGGATAAACGGTTTCTTTGTAAATTGAATTCTAACCTCAAGAATATAAAATCTCTCCCCTAAACTCTCGACTTTCAGGCTGAAAGAATGGAGGAGAATCGAGGTTTACGCACATCTATATATATCCATCTCGTGCATGCAAAGCAAGTGGCGTTGTGCATGTTCTGCACGTTGCGCGCATATGCGCCAACAATGTCGCGCATATGCGCCGGTAGCTCACACCAGCATTTTGCCAACTCGCGCATATGCGCCATTTATGTCGCGCATATGCGCCAATCATTCTGCCTAACCCGCGCATATGCGCCATTTAAGTCGCGCATATGCGCCAATCCTTCTGGACCTTCCGCGCATATGCGCCACTAATCTCGCGCATATGCGCCAAGGCTTCTGGAGGTGTCGCGCATATGCGCGCATGTCTTCGCGCATGTGCGCCAACCTTACTGTGATTCTCGCGCATGTGCGCCACTCTTGATCGCGCATGTGCGCCAACACATAAATTTGCACACACAATTTACACCTTTCTTATGTGTTCTAGTCCGATCCGTTCCATCTATCATTATCTCAATTACTTCAAAAATCATTCCAGATTAATTATCAATTACGGTAATCATACTCAATTCATTTCAAATTACGGTAATTAAATTCTCGGGCATTACAGGCAGTAGGTACGGCGCATATGCGCGAGAAAAGTGGCGCATATGCGCGAGAAGTCAAGGCGCTAGTTTGCATAACTGGCGCATATGCGCGACATAAATGGCGCATATGCGCGGGATAGGCAGAATGATTGACGCATATGCACGGAATAATTGGCGCATATGCGCGAGAAGACAAATGCTAGTTTTTATAACTGGCGCATATGCGCGACATTGTTGGCGCATATGCGCGAAACGTGCAGAACATGCACAACGCCACTTGCCTTTGTATCATGCAATGTATGTATATATATATATATATATATATATATATATATATATATATATATATATATATATATAAGCATGCGAAATCCATCAGAAACGAGAGAAGGAAGAGAAAGAAAAGAAAGAAAAAGAAAAAGGAAACCAAGGGAAGATTTGGAAATTGAGAACGATCCGTCCGTCTGTTTTCAAATCCGAGCATAGTACCGTGTTCCTATCAACGCAGGCTACAACTGGACGTAAGTTTTATTACGTTTAGACAAGATTTGAATTTATAATATTGTCAGAATTGAATATGAATCAGATATGATGTTTCTGCTACAGTAGACAGTATCGAATTGAAGTCAGATTAGAGAACAGACCGTTTCTGTAATTGTTATGATTTTTGGAAAGATATTGACTGAGATTCTATATCAGAATTGTGTTAGTATTCAGAGTATGAATTATATTAACACAGATTATGAAGTCCAGTACTATATTGGTGATGTCAGATTGACGGGGTTATTCAGATTGTATTATTATGCCGTCGAAACATCAGTTGATTTAGATTAATCAGATTTCGATATGATTCAGATTGTATTGTGATATCGATGACATGAATTGAATTGTATTTTGTTCAGATATTGATCAGATTATGTACTGAGTTGAGTATTGATCAGAATAGATTGTGAATTGACTTATTCATTGATACTATGTACTCGATATTGTCTTTTCAGATTGGATATGGACAGAGTTGAATACAAGTCATCGTCTTCGTCAGACAGGGACGACAAAGGTATAATTCACGTGATATACAGGAAGACATAACTCAAATAAGATCCTATTTGAGTTTCCCAACAAAATCACATACTAGATTATTGTTATATTCTGATATGAATATGCTTTGTTTATATGCTGATATGTTAATGCTTTGTTCATAGATTTATATGCATTGCATTTAAGATAGGAAAGTTTGACAGAAACAGTCAGACTTCTAGACGTTCGGTGTATCGTTACATAGGAGCAGACACCGTCCTATTGTAGATTATTCGATACAGATCAGACCGAAGTCTAGGAATAAGACGTACCGTCACCCCGATTGAAGAGTAGGTGACAGATCGTCTTATTCACCCCGGGATCCCTAGAGTTATAGTTGAGTCGAGTCTAGACATGATTTGACTAGAACTGCATGTGTTTAGAAATGTGGTTTCATAGACTATGAAACCCATGTTTATTGCTTTCAGTATGATAGCATGTTTATATGATTTGATTTGAATTGCAAGGTTATCTGAATTGAGTTGCATGCTTATTTTGAGTAGATTTCATAGATTATGAAATCTATTACTTTTGAATATGTTCATGATAGCATGTTTTATGATTTAGATTATTTATATGCATGCTTACCATGTCTTATACTGGGATTTATTCTCACCGGAGTTATCCGGCTGTTGTCTTGTTTTGTATGTGTGCATGACAACAGGTGGGGCTGGATCAGGGTCAAGATGAGAAAGAGGCTGGACTAGATAGCGTGGTGATTCCGGACTTACTGTAGATTTGGTTTATTACTTGAACTTAGTAACCGAACCTTAGACTTAGATTGTACAGTATTGTACTTTTATACTGAAATGTATTTTATACTGAGATGTATATTATTTAGATTCCATTACCTTCCGCATTTACATTTTTAAAAGAAAAATTTTTAGACCCTGTTTATCAGAACTGATAATTAAATCCCAAAGATGATTAAGAAGAAGATCAGCGTCCGGGTCCCCACAAAAGTGATGATCATGAAATGTAAAAATAATGATAATATGACTTGATTGAAGAGTCAAGGAAAAATATATGCATGCCTGGTTTCGTTTGAATGAAAAACGAAAGAACGAGACGATCCGACGCGGAGGAGGTGGAGCGCTTTCTTATCTTGCTTCTTGCTCGATTTTTCTCTCTTATTTTCTCTAGTGCTAGCCACGTTTTTTCTCTCAAAAATACTCTGAATTTCTTGAATGGGGAGGGGGAATAATGGTTACGAGAGATGGAGATCCAATAATAAAGGGATACCAAGGGTATGACCAAGTCTCCTCTTTTTAAATTTTGAATTTGGTTTGCTATCAAATCTTCTTGAGGGGAAAAGAGGTGACCGATTCTTACATGCTAGATGTAGGTTGATTATGATCTAATATTAATAATTAAGGGTCAATAATAAATGAAAAGATTATTAAGTTAAGGGGTGGCAAGGAAAGGGTCAAAGGTGAGTTGGCATAGACTTGTTGTCTCACTAAGGGGGGTGGCCGAAATTCACAATAAAATGAAGGGAAATTGTTGTTTAGTTACTAAATTTATACCCCTTAAAAGCCTCACCTATCCTTAAAATAATTTAGTGAACTAACCTCTTAATTAAGGAACTTAAATGAATTTATTTTCTACTCACCTCAAATAATTAAATTAAATCCTCAAACCTCCTTTTTAACTTAAACGATAAATGAACTTACTTGCTAACTAAAAATAAATTCTGGAAATGATTTCTAAATCTTAAATTTTATCTCTAAACTCCAACTCCAGTCAGGCCTCAATGAATTAACTGAAATGATAAAAATTCAAACTACTAAGATAAAATAATTAAATTAAAGAAAAGCATTTAAATACTCATTCAATAAAAATCATTTTAATTTAAATACTAGAATTATGCATGGCTTATACGTAGTCCAATTTACGAGTTCTACAATCCTTCCCCCCTTAAAAGAAATTTCGTCCTCGAAATTTGCTTATCCTCGATACACAAAAGTTTAGAATTTTAATTATAGAATCTGAATAATCCACGCTTCCGATGCGCTACTCTGATAAGATAAATATTAAGCTGTCCTTACGTCTCCTCAATCCTAAATAAATTTGTCTACCAAAGTCCTCGTTTGTAAATCGCAACTTAAAACAACTTATGGTGACTTAGTTCTATTCAACTATAGCCCCGAATTTTGACTTATCCCGCAGTTTCTCATACTAGAGATGGATATCTAAACTTATCGCACCTTACTTTTCTTATAATATACTCGTAATATTCATCGACTTATTATATTAGCATTTAGATAGTTCAACTTAGGAAACCTTAGCCCCCAAAATTTACTGACCGACTTCTATCCTCGTTAATACACTTAAAAGTTAACCTTATCTCAACCCCATAATAATATTAGACTAAGATCTTTGAATCAAATCTTTATCTTACCGCACCAACCTTACATAACCTAACTATTTAGAAGTACATCCCAATATAACGTTGTTGCAAATCTTAAGTTCGAGTGGTCTTAATCCATGAAACCCAAAATATACGATACTGATCTTCTACCTAAATAATAAAATTATTCTAGCACAAATTACATGCTTAAACTATTTCGATTGCCTTGTTTTGTCAAAAAGACAAATCACCTTCTGCATCTGACAAAAATCACATATAATCAGAATAAAGTTCCCCCTAAATTAATGCAATTATTAAATGATAATTCTTGGTAAATGAACCGTCGATAGCTTGACATAGAACGATTCATATTCTTTACTGTAGGCATGATTATCTCGATCTTTGGTACCTGGTTTGTTATCTATAAATATGAACATAGAGGTAAGCAATATAGTCACTTTTAAGCAAAAAAAAATGGCAAGAGAAGATAGTCCTGATTTGGCCGAGGAGTTCATGAAAGAGGTGACAGCTGCAAGGAAAAAAGCGATTGAAGACAAGGTGCTGGAAAAGGCACTTGCTACCTGGACTAAGGTCCAGGAGCTTCAGTCCGACTTTGAAGATGGGTTGTTGCATACTACCAAACAGCTGGTAGCAATGGAGAAGTATTATCGACGTCTCCATAGTGCTGACAGCGCAAACGTTTTCTCTGATGATGGCATCTACCTCCTCATGCTCTTAAAGGAGCAGAGGACTCTGAAAAAGATTGCTTTTCCAGAGGAGTTTTTGCATACCTCCACCGGAGAGCTGACCACTTGGTTGGAATTCTGGAGAGAGTACGTTAAGAAAGAAATAAAGAATGTACGCCCTCACCTTTATCATTAATGAAATTTTTATATTTTGTCTACTGATTGTCTCTTTCGCTCAGCTTTTATTTTCTGCAATCTAAAACTGAACAACCACAAGAGAAGATTAAGTCACAATATATAAATGAAATGAAGATAACAAATAACTAAGTCAAGTCTATCAATCCAAGTGTATTTAGAAAATAAGAAAACTTATTCTCAGGCAAAGGTTTTGTAAAGATGTCTGCTGTTTGTTGATCAGTAGGGACATATTCCAGACGAATGTTCTTCTTCTGTACGTGATCTCTGATGAAATGATGTCTGATATCTATGTGCTTCGTTCTGGAATGAAGTACTGGATTATGCGATATAGCAATCGCACTAGTATTGTCACAAAATATGGGTGATTCAGAGGCTTGAACTCCATAGTCTTTAAGCTGTTGTATCCAAAGCATTTGAGAACAACAGCATCCAGCAGCAAGATATTCTGCTTCTACAGTAGACGTGGCTATGGAAGTCTGCTTTTTGCTAAACCAGGAGATCAACCTGTCACAAGAAATTGACAAAAATCACTTGTGCTTTTCCTATCCAGTTTGCAACCTGCATAATCAGCATCTGAATATCCAATAAGATTGAACGATGAGTCCTTGGGATACCAGAGGCCTACATTTTGAGTACCCTTCAGATATATTAAAATTCTTTTACCAGCAATGAAGTGTGATTGTTTAGGATTTGATTGAAATCTAGCACATATGCAAACAGCGAATAAAATATCTGGTCTACTGGCAGTAAGATATAACAATGAGCCAATAAGACCACGATACTGAGTTACCTCTACTGGAATTCCACTTTCATCTTTATCAAGCTTGATAGATGACCTCATTGGAGTGGAAGCAGCAGAGCATGCTTCCGTACCAAACTTTTTCAGTAGTTCCTTTGTATACTTAGCTTGATTGATGAAGATTCCAGTATCAAGTTGCTTGATTTGAAGTCCTAAAAAAATGTTAATTCTCTCATCATGCTCATCTCGAACTGTTCCTGCATTAACTTAGCCAACTTTGCACATAATTTGGGGTTATTTGACCCAAATATAATATCATCAACATAAATTTGGACTAATAATATGTGTTTGTTTTTTACTAGGGTAAACAAAGTTGTATCCACGGTACCAACGGTGAAATCATGATTAATAAGAAATTGTGAAAGTGTGTCGTAACAAGCCCTAGGTGCTTGTTTCAGACCATACAGTGCTTTGTGTAATTTAAAAACATGATGTGGTAATAGATGATCAGAAAAACCTGGAGGCTGTTCAACATAGACTTCCTCTTGTAGTAGACCATTGAGGAACGCACTCTTCACATCCATCTGATATACTTTGAAATTTCTAAAAGCAGCAAAGGCTAAAAATATTCTGATAGCTTCGAGCCTAGCTACTGGTGCAAAGGTTTCATCATAGTCTATTCCTTTTTCTTGTCTGAATACTTGTGCAACCAGTCTTGCTTTTTTCCTGACAACTGTTCCTTATTCATTTAGTTTTTTTCTGAATACCCACCGGGTTCCAATGACAGCTTGATGAGATGGTCTAGGTACTAGAAACCAAACTTTTTATTCCTCTCAAATTGATTCAGCTCTTCTTGCATAGCTTCTATCTAATTGGGATCCAGAAGAGCTTCTTCAATATTCTTTGGTTCATCTTGAGAAATAAAGGCAGCATGCATGTAATTCATTTATCATCTGTCTTCTGGTCCTTAGCGGAGCTGTTGGATTTCCAATCACCAAAGATGGAGGATGAGATTTTCTCTAAATAAAAGGATTTAGATTATCTTTATGTAAAGAAGTAGATGGTTCTGGAATGTCAGCTTCTGGTTCTGGAAATTGAATGTCTGGTTCTAGATTTTGAATATCCTTGACACTTGCTTCTGCATCATCTTCACTGTCTAGTTCCAGATGAACCCTGTCTTACCTGTTACTTAGATTAGATATGTTAGTAACTCGGGAGCACTGCTGTCTTCATCAAACACAACATGAATAGATTCTTCAACATTGAGTGTTTTATTATTGAAAATTCTAAATGCCTTACTAACTGCTGAATATCCAAGAAATAATCCAGCGTCAGATTTTGAATCAAATGCAGCTAAATGATTTTTACCATTATTATGCACAAAGCATCTACAACCAAAAACATGAAAGTAGGATACATTCGGTTTACTCCCTTTCCATATTTCGTAAGGAGTCTGATTATTCCTTTTGTTGATCATTGTTCTGTTTTGTGTGTAGCAAGCAGTATTAATAGCTTCTGCCCAGAAGCGCTGAGAGATGTATGCATTTGCTAGCATTGTTCTAGCAGCTTCTTTAAGTGTTCTGTTTCTCCTCTCAGCTACTCCATTTTGTTGAGGCGTCCTGGCAGCTGAATATTCATGATGAATGCCGTGTTCATCTAGATATATCTCCAGAGTTTTGTTAGTAAATTCAGTACCTCGATCACTTCTGATTCTAATGACAGAAACTGATTTTTCATTTTGAATCTTTTTCAGAAGTTTAATCAGGAGGCTACTGGTTTGATTTTTTTTAGCAAGAAAGATTACCCAAGTAAATCTAGAAAAATCATCAACAACAAGGGTGTATCTCATTCCCCCTAAGCTCATGATAGGGATTGGACCAAACAAGTCCATATGCAATAATTCTAAACACCTTGAGGATGATTTGCTGCCTTTATTTTTGAAACTAGATCTTACTTGCTTACCAAGTTGACGTGCAGAACATACATGATTCTTGACAAAGTTTATGTCTGGCAATCCATCGACTAAGTTTTGCTTTTTAAGATTGTTGATAGACTTGAAATTCATATGATTCAATCTCTTGTGCCACAGCCAGTGTTTATCACTTAGAGATGCAACTAAACATGTAGGAGCAATGATATATCTATGTTCCATGAAATTTTATAGGTGTTGCCTTTTCTAACTCCAGTTAAAACAGTAGAGTCATCAGCATTTTTAACTGTGCAAGTGTGCTTCTGGAATGCTACTGAAAATCCATTATCACATAATTGACTAATACTGATCAAGTTATAACAAAGATTTTCAACTAAGAGCACATCCTTAATAGTGATGTTACCATGGATAATCTTACCATTACCCACGGTTTTACTTTTTGAGTTGTCCCCAAAGGTTATCTCTGGTCCAACACAACTCACTATTTCTGATAGTAGACTCTTCTGTCCAGTCATATGTCTGGAACATCCAATGTCCAAATACCATGTTGAGCTACTGATCTTGGTTTTCTTCACTTGTACCTGCAAACACAAATTTTAGTATCTGGTACTCAATCTATTTGGGTCCAAGCCTTATTAGTCCCTTTGGAACCCACATTTGTACAATTTTTGTACTTCGGGTATCCATGTAGGTGTGTGCAACAGAGAGTCTGTTATTTCTAACATTATGCATCTTAGCATGTTGTTCTTCCCTTTTGTTTCTGTTGTCTGGCTTGTATCTCTTTTGAACAAGTCTAAAATTGTAGTATTGGTAGTTTTTAACCTTCATAGGAGGTTGTCTTCCTGAGTTGAATCCTCTACTGGATCCAGAACTCTGGTCAACTCTTTCCTTAGGTTCAACATAACCAAGACCATAATGCATCCTTTTATTCATCTGATTTACATTCCTTTCAATTGAAGCAGTAGGTACTTCTGGTTTCTGTACCACACTGGATTTCACAAAATGAATGTACTTTCATTTGCACATATCCAGTTTTGGCTTAGTATTCGTTTCAGAAGTGCCTTCATTATTACAAAATCCGAGACCACTCCTGTCTCCAGATAGTTTTTGTAATTCTTGCATCTTTTCGAGTGAAATAGAGGACTTGTTCCACGCATTCACCAGTATCGATAACTTCTGGTTTTTAGAAAGCACGTCTGGTAATCTACTTTTACTCTTTCATTCTCAGTTTTTAATTTACTCATCTCAACTTGAAAATCATTACAGCTGTTTACTTTCAAGCAAGTTAACTTACTGTTCTGATCTCTTAAGTTCTGATTTTCAATCTTAACTTCCTCGAATGATTGAGAAAGTCTTGAATACTCTTCTACCATGTCGTGTAATGCTTTGACTAAATCAGTGCGTTTAAACTCATCAGAGTCAAAGTCAAATACCTCTCCGGATTTCGAGGTCGATTCCGTATTTTCCATCAGACATTTGATCTCATCTTCATCACTGTCACTTGAATGGCTTTCAGAACCAGAAGATTCGGAACTTGAGTCTGCCCATTTGGACTTACTTTCTTCTGCAATAATTGCCTTTCTGTCTCTTCTGGTCTTTTTATCATTGTGTTTGACACCCTTCTTCTTCTGGTCATCCTTCTTAGGTTTTGAACAATCAGCAATGAAGTGTCCAACCTTTCCGCAGTTAAAGCATGTCATATCACCAGATGGTAGTTCCTTTTTGAAATTTCGGTGGGGACTTGTTCTGTGATTCTTTCTCATGAATCTGGAAAACTTCTTAACAAATAATGAAATTGCGTCATTGCTTATCTGTTCAATGCTTCTCTCAGAAGTATTCTCTATAGCAGTAGCAGAAGATGAACTTGGGGCAACTATAGCAGTAGAGTTAACAGTAGCTGCGAGAGCTTTGGTTGGTGGAATTGCTAAGGGCTCTTCTCCACTTTGAACTTCAAGTTCAAACTCATATGCCTTCAGATCCGAGAACAAGTCATGCAGTTCTAACTTGTTTAGATCCCTAGAAGCTCTCATTGCCATCGTTTTGACGTCTCATTCTCTGGGTAGAGCTCTCATTACCTTTAATGCAACTTCCCTGTTGCCAAAATCTTTCCCAAGAGCTGAGAGTTCATTAACAAGGCTGCTGAAGCGTTCATCAAACTCATTTATAGTTTATCCAGCCTTCATCTTTATATTCTCAAACTTCTGCATGGCTACAGAAAGTTTGTTTTGCTTAGTTTTTTCGTTTCCTTCACAGATCTGAATCAATTTTTCCCAGATTTCCATGGCAGTAGGGCACATCTTGATTTTGCTGAAGGTATTTTTATCGTGTGTTTTGTACAGAATGTCCTTTGCAACGTTGTCAAGATTGGCTTTCTTCTTGTCCTTACTCGTCCATTCAAATCTTGGTTTTTCCAGCATCTGAGGTGCACCTTCGGTGATAGCAACAGCTGGATTTGGCTTTAAGTTCTTTAATGGACCATCTGTGATGACATACCACATGTCATCATCTTGAGCTGCAAGATGAGCTTGGATTCTGATTTTCCAGTCATCAAAGTCTTCTTTTGAGAACATTGGAATTTTGCTGAAATGAGCCATGTCTATTAAATATTTTTCAGAACAAGAATAACCCGCTCTGATACCACTTGTTGAGGATCGGGTTGAGTTTAGAGGGGGTGAATAAACTCAACAGAAAACTTAATCGATTTTTCAGAATGATGTGCTAGAATCCTGTTAGAGATACTAGCAATTCTTGTTCAAGTTTGAAGACCAGCAGATCACAAGATAATGTGCGGAAACGATCTGTTGGTTAGTGGGTGAAAATAGTAAAATAGAAAAGCAGTAGATGGCACATGGTTTGTTTCTGGAAGTTCGAAGATGAATCTTCTACGTCTCCCCTTCTTCTGTTTCCAGAAGGTATCACTAAAAAACTTTGGTGAATACAGTACAACATTTGTACACACCCACTTCAACTGGACTTACCCTTCACCTGCTGAAACTCTTAGTTTTACAACTCAACTACTTGGAAAATCTTGAGTGAGCGGTGAATCTCAGTCCCTCCCATTTGGGGAACTAGCAAACTTGAAATTAAGACAGTCGAGCCAAGAGCAAGAACATAATGTTGAAATCCCAGAAGTATAGCTTCCACTGAAGTGAGCATGTAAAAAATGAATCAAGAACACTCCATCAAATTCTTTTAATTCCAGTTACACATTAAAAATGCATGGTTTAATTTCACAAAAAATGAGATCAAACTCCCACTTTATTATTTCCATTTGCATGATCAAGGACTGGTGACTGCAATAAATAAAATTTTCTTTTGTCCATATAAAAACATGACTTGGAAAATTACAACATATTCTTGTGCTTATATATATGCTATATATGTGACGCCCGGTTTAGGGATTCATAATTATTCCCTTAATAAGTGCCACATTTTTTTACAATATTTCTTTATTGAACTTCTATTTTTATTTTTACCATTTTTATTATTAGAAAGATATTGTAGATAAAATTTAAATATTTTCTACTATAATTTAAAGATTATCTACAAATATTTACATTCTTATTTCAAATATGTACAATTATTTTACAGCGGAAGTTTAACATTCATATGTACAATTATGTTACAACGGAAGTTTAACATTCATTTATAAACAGATCATCCCAACTTTCAAATACTCTTATTTCAGCTTCAATTATTTTCCTCTTGTTCCAATTCGGGGGTTCCTGTGTCTGGAAATTATAATAAGCGAAAAGAAACAGAGGGTTAAGTCTTTGAGAATTAGTGAGTTTAAATTAGTATATGGCTTTTAAATAACACTTCATCATATTTATGCATGAAATAATAGGCATAATAATTTAGATATTATGAATGATATGCAATGAAATAATAGATAAATGAAAATTCTATAAATTAACATTGGTGGCTCTAATTGAGCACTTTTTACGAGCCGGGTGAACCATTCTCCGGACCGAAATATTCGGTGCGCGTTGTTCAGATGAACCATATACCAGGGACTTTTGACCCGTTGTTCATTGGACTCATTTTCCGGGCCGAAGCCACGTTGTCCAATGGACTCAATTTCCGGACCGAAATCCGTTGTCCATGAATCCATCCATTAATGATATATCAATCCATTCATAAATATTAAAGAAAATATATCAGTAATTGAAATGAACTGTGGATGATATTTGAACATTAAATAAATGCTATTGAAATTTCCAGGCCAAATGCCAAAGGCTTTAATAGAAGAATGAATAGTAATTTCCTCACCTGATAACTTACGGTTTAGGCTTGATTAATACTCCGAGTTCCTGGAGCAAGTCCCAAAATATATTATGAATGATATTTATATGTTAGAGGTTTTTAAGTAACTAGCTGATCATTTCCAGATTACTTTTTGTTCAAAATTTAACCCGGTTGATTTTACTTAAGTTTCAAAAATTCATATTAATTAGAAGGTATATCCAAATATTACGAAAGTTGGCCAAAAATTCGGAAATATCATCAGAAATGTTCGGCCGCCGGAAAATTGCCGTTCCGGTGGCCCGTGTGCCGGCGCGTGGCTGGCCGTCCCGTGGCCACGCGCGGCCGGATTTTTTCCAGAATGCGTAACTTTTTATGATCTTGAATTCTTTTATGAAAGTTTTGTCAAATTCCTAACCGAACGATACCAGGTTTAAATATCGTCCTATGGTGAACTAGGGTACTCCAGCATTCTGAAAATGTTAGTTCCGGCAATATTTTGGGATGACGGGCAGAATGTTCCTCATCTATGTAACAAGAGGTACAACTTTGTTATTCAAGCCGACATCTAGTTTGGTGTGTAGCTATAAGAAAAATGAGCGAAAAGTACCTAGTTTGAATATGAGATACCGTTGTCGATTTGCGGAATATCTTTGTTGGATTTCCTTGTGTTCGGTCGATCCTCTTACGTCACCTCCAGCGCTATATTGTTTTATGATATGAGGTGAATAGTTGGTGATTTATTGGGATTTTTCGGAAAGGGTATAGCTTTTCCTTCTATTTTTTCTTTCTTCCTCTTCTCCTTCCTTTCCTCTTCCTTCTTCCCTTTGTTTTTTCTCTCTCGGGTGTTTCGGTGTTAATGAAAGAGAGAGTGCAGTATTTATAGCGAAATATGAACTTATCCTTATTTCATTATTATTTTTATTTATTTTTATTATTATTATTTTATTATTATAATTATTAATCATTTATTAAATGAAAAAAAATGTTATGTTTATCTAAACTTAATATTATTATATTCGTGTATCTAATTATTAAACCAATGTATTGAACCTAATTATAAATTATCTTATAATTATTGTACTTAATTACTTAACATATATATTGAGCTCAATTATAATATTTTATTATATTTTATTATAATTTGGGTATTGAATTTTGGAATGGGAACCTCATGGTGCTTATTGAATTTTTAAGTGTATTGTGATGTATTTTAATGTATTTCTAGATACTTTGGACAAATAAAATTTGTACCGACCAAAAATGTGATAAAATTTTAAAAAATGAAAATAGTAAAATTTATACTAATAAAAATGCATTTATTCACCTTCGTTTTTAGGGTGTCACAATATCCCCTCCTTTTAAAAATCTGGTCCCCAGATTTAAGAGTTATTGGAATAAATGAGGATATTGTCATCTCATATCTTTCTCTGTTTCCCACGTTGCTTCTTCAATGTCCACAAGACTTTTATCAACTGAATTGGTCGACCACGAAGTCTTTTATTCTTTGGTCCAAAGTCTTCACATGTTGTTCTTCATATGTTAGATTTTCTTCCAGATCTATCTGTTGGTGGTCAATCAATTGGGCTGAGTCTACTTTACATTTCCTTAATTGTGATACGTGGAATACGTTATGTATACCAGAGATATTTTCAGGTAGAGATAGACGATAAGCCACAGTGCCTATTCGTTCTATCACTTCAAAGGGTCCAACAAATCGAGGATGCAACTTTCCCTTCTTTCCAGTACGCTTGATTCCTTTTCTTGGTGATACTTTTAGTAATACGTAATCTCCGACTTCAAATTTCAAATCTTTCCGCCTCTTATCTGCATAACTCTTCTGTCGACTTTGAGCTGTTTGTATTCGTTTCCTGATAAGTTGTATTTTGTCGATAGCTTCTTGTATATTGTTAGGCCTGATTGCTCGTTCTTGTCCATTCTTTGTGCCTCTCCATTCATCCATCTCCCAGTTAAGAGGAGAGCGACATTTTCTTCCATATAATGCTTCATATGGAGCCATTTTTATTGAGGATTGATAACTATTGTTGTATGAAAATTCAACTAGAGGCAAATGTTTTCCCCAGTTTGCCCCAAAATCCAGCACACATGCGCGAAGCATGTCTTCCAATATTTGAATGGTTCGTTCAGACTGACCATCGGTTTGCGGATGTGCTGCTGTGCCAAAATTTAATTTGGTACCAAGGCATTCCTGAAGTTTTTTCCATAATCTTGACGTAAACTTCGGATCTCTATCCGATACTATGGTAGTGGGGATACCATGTAATCGTATAATTTCCTTCTGATAGAGTTCAGCCAGTTTTTCCACCCCATATTTGTGACTTATGGGTATGAAATGTGCTGACTTGGTCAAGCGATCTACGATTACCCATATGCTATTAAAACCTCCTGGGAGCTGGGGTAATCCGATCACAAAGTCCATAGTTATTTGATCCCATTTCCATTCTGGTATAGGAAGTGGTTGCAAAAGACCTGCTGGTCTTTGATGTTCAGCCTTTATCATTTGGCAAGATAAGCATTGTGAAATGAAATCTGCAATATCTCGTTTCATTCCTTTCCACCAGAAGTGTTTTTTAATCTCTTGGTACATCTTAGATCCTCCTGGATGAATGCTGATCCGAGACTGATGTGATTTTTCCATTATTTCCTTTTTCATTGAGCTAGGTACACAAATACGGTCATGATAGTGTAGTAGCCCGAATTCCAAATTGGGTAATTAACGGAGTAATGGTGATTAAGAAGGTTTAAGGTGTAATTTTGGCTATGGTCATGATCGGACGGACCGAAGAGGGTTCGGAAGCACCGAAGAGTTCGGACGATCCGAAGTGTAGTTCGGTGAATCCGATCATAGGTGTCAAGTGTTGATCGACACGTCATTTTCCATGCATGTTCGGACGGTCCGAAGTGTATGATCGGAGGATCCGATCATGAGCTGTCAAGAGCCAATGGACACGTAGCGTTCGGAAGTTCCGAAGTGTTGTTCGGAGGATCCGAACATGGCCTATAAATAGTGCTCGGTTTTCCTCATTTTGACTTGCCAATTTCTTGAGTTTTGCCTCATAGTTGAGAGGATTTGGAAGGTTTCTAGGGTTAGTTGTTGGTCGAGCGATAGCCAAGAGCTGCCAGGAGTAGTAGCGTAGCGGCGCCTGAGTTTCAAGGCAATCGACATCAAAGGGCTGTCGACGGACGAAGGTAAACCCTAAACCTTTGGTAGTACTAGGGAGTACTGGTTTTGTTAGTCGAACATGGTAGTATTGATTGAGTATGCTTTTGATGCGTAGGCTTGTGCTAGACCTGATTAGCGGTGTTGCGTAAGGCTAGGCTTGCTGTGATAGAGGTACGAAAGTACTATCCGAGATATCCTGGTTGAGTATACATTCATATATGTGTTGCATGAGTATTTGCTGCATTGTTATATGTCATATGATGCATGCTATTATGTCACGAGTTATGATGCATATTGCATATCATGTTGAGCCGTATCTCCTTTGAGATAGCCTTTACTGTTGAGCTGTATCTCTTTCGAGATAAGCTATATCTTGGGGCCGCTCAGCCCTGTCTTGTGGACGCATGGACACCGAGAGTACACAGTGGCCGACGGGTCGGGAGGGCTTCGGTGGTCCGGGACATTTTAGGTCCACGTCTGTCTTGTAGTGGATGCAGTGACCCAGAGGTTGGACCGCGCGGCACTATCCACTTGGCGCCTCTAGACTGAGCATTTTGAGATCCTTTGTGATTCCTGTTTCTTGACTACCCTGGTATCATATCATAGCATGTGCATTTCATATATGTTTGTATACTCATACTTTTGTACTGGGCGTTCTTATCGCTCACGTCCTCGGTTTTGTTTATTCTTGGACACCCCATTCCCACGGGGCAGGCCTCAGGTTGGATGGCTCAGGAGGAGCAGGAGGAGGACGTTGAGTAGCTGGCTGGTTTAGTTTTCAGTGTTTTCCATTTGATTCGTTATGGTTGTACCGAATATTTTTATTCTGGGTTATTCTAGATTTCGATTGGGTTGTATAACGCTTGATTCTTTGGCCTTTTCCGCACTTAACTCTGATTTTTATTAATTAAGTTGATTGCATGCTTAGTTCTCAATTAGTAGGTGATTCTGGAACGGGTCACTACATTTATGGTATCAGAGCATGCGTATGTTTTTGGGATATAGATTCTGTTTTGGGATTTCCGTTGACCATTTTACCATTTTCCCTATTCTATCTTGTAGCGATGGCTGACCATTTTGATGACGGGAGTAGTCAGGGGAGTGTAGGTCGATGGGGTAACCAGGATGATCATAGACGTCATCGTGAGCATCGTCATCGTCGGGATGGTCCTAGGCGTTTCGATATGCATCGTTTCATGCAGATGGGGCCTAAGCCTTTAGTTGGCGGTGAGACTCCCGATGATGCGGAGGATTGGTTAGAGCGCATGGAGAGTTGTTTCCGCGCATTCCAGTGCACCGATGAGCAGAAGATGGAGACCCTTAGTTTTCTTCTCGAGGGCCGTGCTCGCAGGTGGTGGCGATCGACTTCTGCGCCGATAGTTCAGTCGCAGGGTAGAGCGACTTGGGTCGATTTCCGTGCAGCGTTCATGCAGCTGTACTTTCCTCCAGCCCTTCGCCAGGCCAAGACGATTGAGCTCCTGAACCTTAAGTAGGGGAGTATGTCTGTTGATGAGTATCAGCAGAAATTCTTTGAGTTGTTACCCTTCGCTCCTCATATCAGTGGCAGTTCTGAGGCCAAGTATGATCATTTCCTCCAGGGCCTTAATCAGGAGATCTTTGATCGAGTCACTGTCTGTGATAATCCTACTTCTTATGATGGGTTAGTGAACCGGTGTCGCCAGGCAGAGATCAGTCTCCAGCGTGGTAGGGCTATTCTTTCTTCTTCTAGACCTCCGAGTACTTTGAGGCCTCGATCTCAGTCATTCAAGAAATCTGGTTCATCTTCTTCTGGATCTGGATCTCGATCTAGTGGTGTTTTCCGCTTTGGTAAGAAGAAGGAGTCTTGTGCGCATTGTGGGAAGAACCATCCATCGGAGCAATGCCGAGTAGCCGCAGGAGCTTGTTATCAGTGCGGAGAGATGGGGCATATTAAGAAAAATTGTCCTCAGTTGCGAGGTGGAGCAGGATCCGGTTCTGGATCTCAGACGACTGTTCAGCAGAGGAGGCAGGGTCAGGCAGTGGGTAGTTCGAATCTTCGACCTCGTGCCCAAGGTCAGGTTTTTGCGCTGAACCAGGATCAGGCTGCAGATGAGACGGAGAGAGTCATAGCAGGTACTTTTCATTTATGCGGTATTCCTGGTTTTGTTCTTATTGATACAGAAGCCTCTCATTCCTTCATTTCTGCACGATTTGTTAAGCGTCATAGATTACCCTATGTTTCTCTAGACGTCATTCTTTCTGTTTCTACTCCGATGGGTCATTCGGTGTTAGCGAAGCGTCTAGTGATGGGTTGTCCCTTAGATTTTGAGGGTAACGAGTTGACTGCGAATCTTATGATCCTAGAGATGGAAGATTTTGATTGTATCTTGGGTATAGACTTATTGACTACCTACCGAGCTACTGTGGATTGTTACCAGAAGCTTGTTCAGTTTCGTACGACTGAAAGCTCTAGTTGGTTTTTCTATGGTGAGGGAGCGCGACCTCCGATGCCAGTGGTATCTGCTCTGAAAGCCTGTCGTGCTTTAGAGTCGGGCGGGGAAGGCTACCTCATCTATGCGATTGATTCATCCACAGGTAGTGTTGGTCTAGAGGATATTCCAGTGGTTTGTGAATTTCCTGATGTTTTCCCAGATGAGATTCCTGGTTTTCCTCCGGTCAGAGAGGTGGAATTTGGCATAGATTTAATGCCAGGGACTGCACCGATTTCTCGTGCCCCCTATCGTCTTGCTCCGTCAGAGATGAGAGAGCTGAAGCAGCAATTGCAGGATCTTCTTGATAAGGGTTATATTCGCCCGAGTGTTTCGCCTTGGGGAGCTCCAGTCTTGTTTGTCAAGAAGAAGGATGGATCGATGCGGTTGTGCATTGATTATCGCCAGCTGAATCGGGTGACGATCAAAAACAAGTACCCTTTACCCCATATTGATGACTTGTTCGATCAGCTTCAGGGTACTTCTGTTTACTCCAAGATCGACTTGCGATCGGGTTATCATCAGATGAGAGTCAGAGATGATGATATTTCCAAGACTGCATTTCGTACTCGTTATGGGCATTACGAGTTTCTAGTTATGCCATTCGGATTGACGAATGCACCAGCGGTGTTCATGGATCTGATGAACCGAGTCTTCCGAGATTTTCTGGATCAGTTTGTGGTGGTTTTCATTGACGATATCTTGATCTATTCTCACAGTGTGGAAGAGCATGCCCAACACTTGAGGATTGTGTTGCAGATTCTTCGCGAGAAGCAATTGTATGCTAAGCTGAGTAAGTGCGAGTTCTGGATTGATCGTGTGGTATTCCTTGGTCATGTGATTTCCAAGGAAGGAGTTTCTGTGGATCCCAGCAAGATTGAAGCAGTGCTGAATTGGTCACGTCCGACGACGGTGGCTGAGATCCGTAGTTTTCTAGGTCTGGCAGGGTATTATCGTCGCTTCATCGTGAATTTCTCTCAGATAGCCAGACCATTGACGCAACTTACTCGGAGGGATGTTCCATTTGAGTGGTCATCCGAGTGCGAAGATAGTTTCAGAGAGCTTCGTCGACTTCTGACTTCCGCACCTGTTTTGGCGTTACCGTCAGGATCTGATGGTTTCAGTGTTTACACCGATGCCTCCTCGCAAGGCTTAGGATGTGTGTTGACGCAGAATGGTCATGTGATAGCTTATGCTTCTAGACAGCTAAAACCTCACGAGGAGAAGTATCCAGTTCATGACCTAGAGTTGGCAGCTATTGTGTTTGCGCTGAAGATCTGGCGTCATTATTTGTACGGTGTTCAGTTTGAGATCTTTACTGATCATAAGAGTCTGAAATATCTGTTCACTCAGGCTGAGTTGAACATGAGGCAACGTCGTTGGATGGATTTGCTGAAGGATTATGATTGCGAGATCAAGTACCATCCAGGTTCTGCGAATCTCACAGCTGATGCGCTTAGTCGCAAGGTGAGAGCATCTGCACTTCAGACTTGTGCTATGACTAGTGCCATCCAGGATAGTTGCTCGTTGGGGTTTAACTTCAAGCATCGGAAAGGTATGGAGAGCATTCGTGTTGCTACCATTTTATCTGAGCCCAATTTGTTCGCTCGGATTCGAGATGCTCAGATGTCTGATCTGAAGACTCAAAGATTAGCTCGGTTAGCGGGTGGAGATAGCGGCTTCCATTATCAGTCCAATGGTCTTCTGTGCTTATCTAATCGGGTTGTAGTACCAGAGGATGACACTTTGAGGGACGAGATTTTGTCTCATGCTCATCGAAGCAAGCTGAGTATTCATCCAGGAAGCAATAAGATGTATAAAGATTTGAGAACTCGATTTTGGTGGAAAGGGATGAAGCGCAGCGTGTATCAGTTTGTCTCCAAGTGTCTAGTTTGCCAGCAGGTTAAGGCAGAGCACCGTCGACCGGGAGGATTATTGTTGAACTTACCTATTCCAGAATGGAAGTGGGAGCATATTACGATGGATTTTATTACTCACTTGCCATTATCTTCGAGGAACAGCGATGCTATCTGGGTAGTGGTGGATCGACTCACCAAGTCTGCTCATTTTCTGCCGTATAATCGTGATTTCACTTTCGATCGTATGGCTCGATTGTACATTCAGGAGATTGTACGTTTGCATGGAGTGCCTGTCAGTATTGTTAGTGACAGAGATCCTCGTTTTACCTCACGGTTTTGGGGTAGTTTCCAGTCAGCTTTGGGTACTACACTGAGTCTGAGTACTGCTTATCATCCGGAGACTGACGGTCAATCAGAGAGGACTATCCGTACGCTTGAGGATATGTTGCGAGCCTGTGTTATGGATTTCGGACCCGCTTGGCAGGATCATTTGCCTTTGATTGAGTTCGCGTACAACAACAGCTATCATCGTAGTATTGGTATGGCACCATTTGAGGCGTTGTACGGGCGACGTTGTCGTACTCCATTATTCTGGGATGAAGTCGGGGAACGACAGGTAGAGGGACCGGAGTTAGTCCAGCAGGCTATAGATACGGTTGCAGTAATCAAGAAGCGGATTAAGACTGCTCAGGATCGACAGGCTAGTTATGCGAACACAAAGCGTCGACCTCTTCATTTTCAGCCAGGTGAGAAGGTGTTTCTCCGAGTTTCGCCTTTTCGCAGGATTTTGAGATTTGGTCTCAAGGGTAAGCTGTCTCCGAGATTTATTGGTCCATTCGAGATACTGGAATGTGTGGGAGATTTAGCTTACAGACTTGCGTTGCCGCCGTACCTATCAAGTATTCATGATGTGTTCCACGTATCCTTGTTGAGACGTTATGTAGCAGATGAGTCGCACATCTTGCATCCATCTGAAGTTCAACTTGATTCGGATTTGTCTTACGTGGAGCGACCAGTTCGGATTCTAGATCGCAAAGACAAGGTGTTGCGGAATAAGATCATTCCTCTTGTCTTAGTGCAGTGGCAGCGCAGAGGCACTGAGGAAGCCACTTGGGAGTTAGAGAGTCGTATGCGTTCGGAGCATCCAGAGCTCTTTTGAGTTGTGCTTTGTATAAGTTTGTGTTTTCAGTTGTAATCATAGTATCAGTTGTATTCAACAACAATTAAGATGTATTAATGATGTTGTTATTTCATTTTGTTCATTCTCTAAGCCTGATTTCGAGGACGAAATCTTTTAAGGGGGGGAGAATGTAGTAGCCCGAATTCCAAATTGGGTAATTAACGGAGTAATGGTGATTAAGAAGGTTTAAGGTGTAATTTTGGCTATGGTCATGATCGGACGGACCGAAGAGGGTTCGGAAGCACCGAAGAGTTCGGACGATCCGAAGTGTAGTTCGGTGAATCCGATCATAGGTGTCAAGTGTTGATCGACACGTCATTTTCCATGCATGTTCGGACGGTCCGAAGTGTATGATCGGAGGATCCGATCATGAGCTGTCAAGAGCCAATGGACACGTAGCGTTTGGAAGTTCCGAAGTGTTGTTCGGAGGATCCGAACATGGCCTATAAATAGTGCTCGGTTTTCCTCATTTTGACTTGCCAATTTCTTGAGTTTTGCCTCATAGTTGAGAGGATTTGGAAGGTTTCTAGGGTTAGTTGTTGGTCGAGCGATAGCCAAGAGCTGCCAGGAGTAGTAGCGTAGCGGCGCCTGAGTTTCAAGGCAATCGACATCAAAGGGCTGTCGACGGACGAAGGTAAACCCTAAACCTTTGGTAGTACTAGGGAGTACTGGTTTTGTTAGTCGAACATGGTAGTATTGATTGAGTATGCTTTTGATGCGTAGGCTTGTGCTAGACCTGATTAGCGGTGTTGCGTAAGGCTAGGCTTGCTGTGATAGAGGTACGAAAGTACTATCCGAGATATCCTGGTTGAGTATACATTCATATATGTGTTGCATGAGTATTTGCTGCATTGTTATATGTCATATGATGCATGCTATTATGTCACGAGTTATGATGCATATTGCATATCATGTTGAGCCGTATCTCCTTTGAGATAGCCTTTACTGTTGAGCTGTATCTCTTTCGAGATAAGCTATATCTTGGGGCCGCTCAGCCCTGTCTTGTGGACGCATGGACACCGAGAGTACACAGTGGCCGACGGGTCGGGAGGGCTTCGGTGGTCCGGGACATTTTAGGTCCACGTCTGTCTTGTAGTGGATGCAGTGACCCAGAGGTTGGACCGCGCGGCACTATCCACTTGGCGCCTCTAGACTGAGCATTTTGAGATCCTTTGTGATTCCTGTTTCTTGACTACCCTGGTATCATATCATAGCATGTGCATTTCATATATGTTTGTATACTCATACTTTTGTACTGGGCGTTCTTATCGCTCACGTCCTCGGTTTTGTTTATTCTTGGACACCCCATTCCCACGGGGCAGGCCTCAGGTTGGATGGCTCAGGAGGAGCAGGAGGAGGACGTTGAGTAGCTGGCTGGTTTAGTTTTCAGTGTTTTCCATTTGATTCGTTATGGTTGTACCGAATATTTTTATTCTAGGTTATTCTAGATTTCGATTGGGTTGTATAACGCTTGATTCTTTGGCCTTTTCCGCACTTAACTCTGATTTTTATTAATTAAGTTGATTGCATGCTTAGTTCTCAATTAGTAGGTGATTCTGGAACGGGTCACTACAATAGCATAGTATTCCTTGTGAATTGGTGACGAAATTGGTATCAGTACGGAGTTTTGAAACTTCTTGGTCCAATTCTTGATTTTTCTTAATTCTGGTATGAAATTCATGTTCAATTCTCAATCCGGCCAAGTGCCCACGAGAATGGACGTGTACCCATTCTCTTACTTCTTTCATTTCCAAACAAGCCATGCTGATCTTTCTACTTAAAGCATCAGCCACTACATTAGCTTTACCTGATTGATAAAGAATGGAACAATCGTAATCTTCCAAAAATTCAATCCATCTTCTTTGCCTCATGTTCAGCTCTTTTTGAGTAAATAAATACTTCAGGCTTTTGTGGTCTGTATAAATATCAAAAGTGGAACCGTACAAGTAGTGTCTCCATTTTGCTAATGCAAACACTATTGCTCCTAATTCCAGATCATGAGTGGGATAATTTAACTGGTGATTCTTTAATTTTCTAGATGCATATGCAATAACTTTATCGTTTTGCATTAATACACATCCAAAGCCTTCTTTTGAGGCATCTGTGTAAACCAAAAATCCTTCTGTCCCTTCCGGTAAAGCTAATACAGGTGCACTGGTAAGCATTTCTTTTAATTTGCAGAAACATTTCTCACACTCATCATTCCATAAGAAAGGGTTGTTTTTGCGAGTTATTTGTGTCAGGGGTACAACAGTTTTCGCAAAATCTTTAATGAATCTTCGGTAGTATCCTGCTAAGCCGAGAAAACTTCTAATTTCTGTGATGTTGATTGGTTGTTTCCAACGAGATATGGCTTCTATTTTTGCAGGATCTACTTCCAGTCCTTTCTTAGAGATAAAGTGGCCAAGAAATGACACTTTTTCTAGCCAAAATTCACATTTACTGAATTTGGCATATAATTGATACTCTTTCAAAGTTTTGAGAATCAATCGTAAATGTTGAGCATGTTCCTCGTGATTTCTTGGAAATATCAAAATGTCATCTATGAATATGACAACGAATTTATCCAAGAATGGTGGGAATATTCGATGCATCATATCCATGAAAGCTATAGGAGCGTTGGTTAATCCGAATGGCATTACCACAAACTCATAGTGTTTATAAAGGGTATTAAAAGTTGTTTTGGAGATGTCATCTTCCTTAATTCTCAATTGGTAATATCCTTGTCGCAAATCAAGTTTTGAATATACTTGAGACCCTTGTAAAACATCAAACAACTCTTCGATATGCGGGAGAGGATATTTGTTTTTGATGGTAACATTGTTAAGTTCTCGATAATCAATGCACATCCTTAGAGTTCCATCTTTCTTTTTGACGAATAATACAGGAGCACCCCATGGATATGTACTAGGTCGGACGTATTTCTTGTCCATGAGCTCTTGTAATTGAAGTTTTAATTCTTTTAACTCTGAAGGTGCCATTCGGTATAAAGTTTTAGATCTGGGTTGTGCTCCAGGTATTAGATCAATGGAAAATTCCACGTCTCTCTGAGGAGGTAAAGTATTGATCTCTTCAGGAAAAACCTCTGGAAATTCTTGTACAACTGAGATTTCTGAGATCTTGATTTGATCTTTTGGCTTATTTATCAAATAATCTAGAAATCCTTGTTCGTTGTCTTTTAGTATAGCCCTAGCTTCTGTGGTTGATACTATTTCCATGGTATGGTTAGCTTTGGAAATGATTGGATGAGAAGTTTGAAGATAAACTTCTTTTGTGTAGAAATTGAGTTGGGCTTGTGTCTATATAACCAGTCCATTCCAAGAATAATATCAGAGTTTTTGATAGATAATTCAATCAAATCTGCTAGATATTCTTTTTCTTGGAAGTTTAGGGGACAGTTTCTGTAAATGATGTCAGTAATCATCGTTGTCCCTAAAGGTGAGCAAATTTCGAAGCTGTATGGTAGCTGCTCAAATAACAGTGGTAATTTACGTACAAAAACTTTTGAGATAAAAGAATGAGTAGCTCCTGGATCAAATAAAGTTTTTGCAGAACTGGATAATATGGTAACAGTACCTTCTACGACTGCAGTGGGGTCAACTTTTTCCTCTTGGTTTCCTAAGATGGCATAGGCTCGAGCAGGTATCTTTGGCTTTGTTGTGGGTTGGGTCTTTTGCGTTCTTTTTGGACAATCTTGAATACGGTGTTGCTCACTTCCGCAAATAAGACATTTCCCATCTTTTCTCCAGCACATTTCTTCTTCATGATTTGGTAATCCACAATATCCACACTTTTTATTGTTGTTTCTTTGAACTTTTCCTTTAACAGCTTCTCCTTGCTTGACTGGTTGTGTCCACTTTTCAAATTTTCTTTTCTGGTTATCCTCAAAAAGGTTGGGCTTCCCGATTTTCTTTTCTTGTTCCTCTTTTTTAAGAAGTTTCCTGATGTCTTCTTCCACTCGTAGGGCTTGATTAACAGCAGAAACATAACTGGTAACTTCTGTGGACAGTGTTGCCCAACGAATATCGAGCTTTAACCCTTGAACAAATTTTTTCATTTTTCTTACCTCATCTTCCATGTAGTGTGGTGCATAATGTATAAGACGGTGGAATTCTGCCTCATATTGAGCTACGGTCATGTCACCTTGGACTAAATCCATAAATTCACGTTCTCGGGTATTTAATATAACTTGAGTTATATATTTGCCTTCGAACTCTTGCAGAAAATTTTCCCACGTTTTTGGGGTGTGATTCTTTGTCCACCGATGTTCCACTGTACGCCACCAGTTATGAGCTGCTTCTTCAAATAATTAAGTGAAAAAATTCACCTTTTGTTCTTCAAAATAATTGAGAATAGAGAATATTTTATTGATTTTGCTTAGCCAAGATTCTGCTTGATAAGCATCTGGTTTTCCTTCAAACTTTGGCGGCTTGAATCTCAAAAATCTCTCAAGAGCTCGATCATTTGCCTCAATGTGATGTTCTTGAGCTTGATCATGAGGTCGTGGTTGATTTTGCTGACAAAACTGCACAAATTGATGCATTATTTCAAACATATTTTGTATGTTTTGTTCTTGGGGGGGATTGTATTGAGCGTTTCTGGAATTTCTACCAGTTGCCGAGTTGTGGTCATCTTGAGGGGGGATGTCTTGTCTGATTCTGGCTTGAGTACTATTTTGTGAAGACGTCATTCTAAACACATAAATATAAAATATGAACATATCTTGTAATGAATATACATAGTTATGTCAGAGGGTAAACAGTCAGTTTTATTTATAAACAAGACATGTTTCAAATATTTACAATACCCAAGCAAAAATACAAACAGAACAAGCAAACTGAGTTATCATGCCTACGAAAAATGAGGACCATGATAATCATCATGCCTACAAAAGATGATGATTATTAATACTAGTTATATACTAGTGCCAAATAGTCATTGTCTTCATTCGTCGTCGGAGAGATCTATAAAAGTGGTGTGGCTCGAGCCTTCATTTGTGCATGTGGTTCCCATGGTAACATTTTGATCCGTATTCGGCCGTGATGTATGTGGTTCAATTGGGTCCCGTTCATAACTAAGCTCATTTTCATTTTCACTTTCAGGTAAGAGAGTCATTGGAATAAGTTCATCTACTCCAAATACAAAGTCTTCCCACATGGGGTCAGGAAGAAATTAAACTCCCGGTGACTGCAACAGATAATATTTTATCATAAAGGGGTCTTGATCTATTGTTGTGTTCATGATTCAAGAATATTCTGCAAAAGGGGCTGGTACATACTCTGGAATACTACTACCTCCGATTTCAAATGTGCTAGTGATGGGAGGAGTTGTGGTCTGATTTGTGTAAGATGGACTGATAACACCAGCTTCCATTTTGTGGATAGATTGATAAACTAGTTCACGCCCATGCATGATTAAGTGGTCAATGTGGATCGAAGGGTGTGATACTCCCTTTAAGAAACTAATCAAACCTCGGTCATAAAATTCATGCATGTCTAGTAAGTATATCAGAGTGCGGTCTCTTTCATACAGTACATGACCTAATTCTCCCTGATATGCTAGATTATCAGCCCTCATCCGTTCCTCAATAAATCCATGAAAAGTTTCAGTTGTTCCAAAGGTTTCAAAATGCTCCCGATACATATTCACTAGACATTTCAAATCCGAGTTTTCTTTGCTTAATTTTTTTATTTCTTCCTCCATTTGTTTGATGATTATAGTTTGTTTTTTCTTTGATGTCCCACTAGACTCTGTCATCCTGAAAAGAGACATTTCAATTATGAGGAAAACATAAAAATTAATGTATGACATTATAATAAACCTTAAGCTCCTGTCTCTAGACTCTAGGCTCTAAGAAACCTAGGTTCTAAGAAACCTAGGCTCTGATACCACCTCTGTGGCGCCCGGTTTAGGAATTCATAATTATTCCCTTACTAAGTGCCACATTTTTTTACAATCTTTCTATATTGAACTTCTATTTTTATTTTTACCATTTTTATTATTAGAAAGATATTGTATATAAAATTTAAATATTTTCTACTATAATTTAAAGATTATCTACAAATATTTACATTATTATTTCAAATTTGTACAATTATTTTACAGCGGAAGTTTAACATTCATATGTACAATTATGTTACAACGGAAGTTTAACATTCATTTATAAACAGATCATCCCAACTTTCAAATACTCTTATTTCAGCTTCAGTTATTTTTCTCTTGTTCCAATTCGGGGGTTCCTGTGTCTGGAAATTACAATAGACGAAAAGAAACAGAAGGCTAAGTCTTTGAGAACTTAGTGAGTTTAAATTAGTATATGGCTTTTAAATAACATTTCATCATATTTATGCATGAAATAATAGGCATACCAATTTAGATATTATGAATGATATGCAATGAAATAATAGATAAATGAAAATTCCATAAATTAACATTGGTGGGTCTAATTGAGCACTTTTTTACGAGCCGAGTGTACCATTCTCCGGACCGAAATATTCGGTAAGCGTTGTTCAGATGAACCATATACCCGGGACTTTTGACTCGTTGTTCATTGGACTCATTTTCCGGGCCGAAGCCACGTTGTCAAGTGGACTCAATTTCTGGACCGAAATCCGTTGTCCATGACTACATATTCATTAATGATATATCAATCCATTCATAAATATGCAAGAAAATATATCAGTAATTGAAATGAACTGTGGATGCTATTTGAACATTAAATAAATGCTATTGAAATTTCCAGGCCAAATGCCAAAGGCTTTAATAGAAGAATGAATAGTAATTTCCTCACCTGATAACTTACGGTTTAGGCTTGATTAATACTTCGAGTTCCTGGTGCAAGTCCTAAAATATATTATGAATGATATTTATATGTTAGAGGTTTTTAAGTAACTAGATGATCATTTCCAGATTATTTTTTGTTCAAAATTTAACCCGGTTGATTTTACAAACGTATTTTTTAGCAAGATACGCAAAAACTTTTACAAACTGTTTTCCATGCGTTTGAAAATTAATATTGCTTGGCAGATTTTTATAAAATATTTCATGTCACATATTATGTGTTTTGAGACAATATTCTGGCAATCAATTTAAACTTTAGAGGATTATCTGGTGACGATAAACTAAGAGATCAAAGTACAGCAAAATATTTGAAATGATAGAAGTAAACATTGAAATATAATAATTAATAGAATATAATATTTGTGAATTTTTAAATTTCCATAACGTCTCAAAATCTCGAAATTAAATTTGGGTTTTGAATATATTGTTGTTAAATATCAATTAGAATTAATCCAAATTTATTGATGGTTTTTAACGCCAAGTGTTACTGATGATATAATTGAAATATAGCACCTCAAAAGATCAAGGTGCAATGCAAATGTCATCGTTCAGATTTACTGGATCCCTTTCAAACAATTCAAAGGATTCTATTTGGTCATTTATATACAGTCAATGGTCCTATAACTTAGGTGTTTTGATTTTTTTTTTCAAAACAATTTTACCGGAGTTATGACATATCGAAGTGTCTCGCGCCCTATTGATACTCTAACAAAATAAGAAGAATTTAATTGTAAATTGTTTAGAAATGAGTTTCAACATCGAATTACGATTCATTTGTATTAAAGTATAATCAAGGTCTTTATCTATGTTTGACAACATGGGTATACAGATAAAGAAATAACAAACAATGAAATAATGAATTATATTAAAATAAAGATAGTTTATTACAACTGAGTCAATAAAATCATTGGCCAACAGTTGGTTTGCAGGACGTCTACTCTAACATTCATGGTATTCACAATCAAGTCAAGTTTAAATAGCTCGATCTCAGGGCTTAGAAGGATGGGAAACATTTATTAAGGTTTCTCGGCAGACGACAGAATTCGTCGCTTCTAACATCTTTGTTGTAAACCATAAATTTCTCCCACCAATGTGATCCATTGTCTTTGCGAGCTTCATTGCTTTGGTGAGTGAGTGTACAGTCCAATACGAGGGCAACCACAGCAGTAACAGTCGCATGTGACATGAATACCACAGACATTATACCGTTGAACTGCAGTATGATAACTAAATAAATCATTTGTTTTCAAGTATATGCAACTATAAAATGTGTGTAGAGGGAATTAATATGGTAAAAGTAGAAGATTTTATTTTCTGGATGGGGGATGGTTAGTTTCCTAGGGAACAATCCACGTGGTTAAGATTTTTCTGGTTTTTATGGATTTCGAGGGACTATCCTAGTTAGATGGTAGTTATCATCTAACATCGTGAATCAACATACCCATCTGGTATTAGTGTAGATCGGTCTGCTGCTTGAAGGTAGTTCATTTTCTTTAAAGAATTCTGGCAGAGAAAGTCCTACTATGAAGGAGAATCCTAGCACAAACTTGGTTCTGAAACTGTTGAGGTCGCAGAATTGGAGATATGCCAGGCCTGCAGACGCTGTATTAAAAGAAAATTCACTAAACTCGAGGTACAATGAATATTAATAAACTTTTGATGGGAACAATATGTTGGGAAATTACATTAGTAAAATGAGAGATGTACTCACAAACATAACCAAAAAAGAAGCAGTATGCTGCTGCCATTATTGGTGAAGGTATTGAAGCAAAAACTGCTCCAACTTTTCCTGTTATGTTACCCCATAAGCTCAGGACTAATTAACTTCATGATTTCGAATTTGACTGCAATTTTAAAAGAGCAATATACCTAAAACAGAGAAAAGAATCATAAATACCGCCGATATTTGAACTACACTTCGACTCCCTGATTTCGTTAGGGCCAAAAGACCAGCATTTTCTCTGCATATGAAGATCACGCAATCGTTTGTGCGTGAAGAAACATTACATAACGAAATTGTTAATATATTTTTCCCTACTTATACTTAGTACCGTTTAGGACTGTCTTACACTAGTGCCGCGGAACCAGTGACACTGCCAAAAAGGGCATTAAGAAGGGTGCCAATCCCCTAAAACCATCACACATCTTTATGAGTATCAGAACAGCAAACTAAAACCAGGAAAAAGAATGTGGTCATACTGTCCTAATACGACAATACAATTTACTTATTCATACCAGCCAGCCGACACCACGGCCAATAACCGAAGGTGGCACTGGTGTCGCACTTCCATATCTTGCAGCAGCAACAAATGAACCGGTGGACTGCCCCAAAAAAACAAATAGAACAACTTAAAGAACGATCGAAGAGTTGGTTTCTTTTGACAGAATGTTCACAGTGACGTTCCCAAAAACAGTTTGTCAATATAGTTCTGAAAATTTAAGGCGTAGAACCTCCATAGAAGCAATTAATGAAGCAAACATGGCTACGAAAGTTTGTTCAGCAGTAAAAATTGGAGGACCCCATTGGAATGGATATGGAACGTATATCCTGCAACAAGTTGCCGCAAAAGAAACTGTAAAATTGAATTTCTGATAACATTTTCAGAAGAGATGCTGGGAAATTAAAGATGAATTATCATAGCAAAGATATACCACGGAGCTGCACTAACAAGTCCAGAGCCATCTGTACGACAATTAAAATACTTGGATTTCTTGAAAGCCCCGCTCAAAGTAAGGATTTCTGCATAAACCCACACCATTGCAATAGAGAACAACAACGCGAACCGATCACATATTGGTCGATTAGATTTCACAAATCTTGGAAGATACTGCAGATTGGTGATAAAATTCATCAAAAACAAGTCACGAGGATTCAGCATGCTTCTCCACTATTCACCGGCCGTAAAACCAACACTTTAAAGCCTGAGATTACATCTAAAAATATAAAAATCAATTACCTGAGAGATAATAACAATGAAAACCAACTCTGGTAATCCAACCGCAACACATTTAGCAATCTACAACGTAGATATAAAATAGAACAATGGTGTAAAAGTCACATCCATTAAAGAACTTGTAGTTTATTTTACGTACATTTTATATATAATTGTTGCTACATATTGTAACGAACCGTACTTTTCATACTTAACATTTGCGGAAAAATTAAAAATTTTCTTAAATAAAAACATCCACACGGTCGTCACTCATCATTCATAAAATATCTTTAAAATCAACCATCACAATTAAAATTTGCTAAAAGATAAGCTGTCTCGAAAAGTCTCACAACCCAATCATAAAATCAGAGTATAAATGTATTTTCTTAAAAACTTAAAATAGCGTATGCGGTCCTCGGGTCTAGCCTCCCGCTCAGTCCAAGCCTGCCCCTTGGTCGCCACCTCCCGTCTCCTCATCAACATAGTCACCTGCATCGATCAAGTCTAGTGAGTCTAAAGACTCAACACGTATAAACTGGGATAACGAGTACTACGTAATAAAAATCGCATGCATCTTAAAAAATAAAACGTACATAACTTGAAACTTGAGCTTGCCTAATAAACTTGAACTTGCATAAATATATAGACGTGCCATAACGTGAAACTTTCATATTCATAACTGCATACTTGAGCGTACTAAAACATACATGACTTCATCATTTTTCGTAGAGGATGTTTCAAAGCAAGTGACCCATACATAATAAACGCCTGATCAGACACACCACGGTACTGGGCTGACAGGGACGTATCCATTGCCGCATACATGAGATCCCCGTTCATAATTTAACGGGCTGGTTGGTCCCCGTTCATAATTTAACGCTTTCCAACCATGATCTAACCCGTTCATAATTTAACGCGGCGAAGAGGTCCTCGGCCACGTTCACCGACTTCCAAACCCATTCATAATTTGGTCACAAGACAATTAGCATACCTCAAAAACTTAAAATATTTTCTTTGCACGTCATACATACTTACTTGGCGTTGAGGGGTTCGTTGGACTTCGACTGGGGCCGTTGCTGCACATACTAACGTGAAATTGCATACTTAACTTGCATAACTTAACGTAGAAATCATACTTACTCTCGAGTTCAATCATTACTTAGGACATTCTAAAATTTCCCATGACGCGACCTTGATAATCCTTGCACTAAACCATGACGTCTAACCTCCAAGCATACTAAATTAATTTTCCCAAAAAAGAAGGACACGGACCCCGTACCTACATCCGTGTAGGGGTCCGTGTAGGCTCTGGAAATGGACACCGAAGGAAAGCAAAGGCACGGACCCCGTGTCAGGGTCCGGGTGAGGGTCCGTGTAGGTACTGGAAATATACACTAAATGAAACCCAAAGGCACGGACCCCGTGCCCTCATCCGTGTAGGGATCCGTGTAGATACTGGAAAAAGACGCCGAGAAGAAAACAAAGGCACGGACCCCGTGACTGGGTCCGTGTGCGGGTCCGTGTACCCACTGTAATCGCGAACTTACGAAAATTATGTACATGCTTCGCTCAATTTTCTAGACTCGATTGCACGGACTATGAAACGACACCCCGAGACTCACCTTAGCATGCCATAACATCAACTAACTTCGTACAAACACCCAAAGCAATGAGTTCACCTTACAACACATACAATTCAAAGCAAAGCAAATGACACCAATTCGTTTCCTACGACTCCTAACGCATTCGAGTGCCTATCGACACTATACGACGTATCAAATAACATCCCAACATCATACTAATCATACCTAGACGCAGCAACGATCACCCGTCGATCCCCAACGAAGCCTGCAACACTGAAACTTCAAGAATGCATCAATATCATAACTTTCTGAAAATGCAGTTTGAGCAGTCCCACGAAAAACATCATAACTCACTCAATTTTCATCCAAAAATCTCTAATTTTATATCAAATCGAAGGTATCGAAAATTTCTACAATTTTGTAGCTGAAAGTTTTCTTAAAATCCCGACAGAAAAATCGCAGTTTTCAACAGAACAGTGAGTTACGAGTTTTCAGATCTAAAAAGTATTTCAAACGCATTCAAACCATTTTCCGCTCAAACGACGAATGTCAAACATGGATTTTCACGCATAAAAATACACAACGCATACTATGACAAGATCGATGCAGAAAGGACAGAATATACGTGCCTTTTGATGGTAAATTTTACCGAAACGGCGATATCGAAGCGGAGACGGCGCGAGGCTTGATCCGGGACGGCGGTGGCTCGATTTTCTTTGAAAGAAACCAACGAAAATTTGCTGGAATTTGAAAGAGAAGGGGCGGCTGCTCTATGGACTAAGAACCCTAATATTTCTCTCCTCAAAGATATAAAATCTGAAACGTAAAGTGAGTGTGTGTGTTTAGTGTGTGTAAAAACGTGTAAGTGTGTGTGAGTGTGTGTAACGTGTGTGTGTTTTAATTAGGAGAAACTCTAGCTAAATAAACTATTTAAAATACTAATAAAAAGTTAACACACACTATTTTAATCAAACTCTACAATTAAAATATCTACACACTAATTTTAAAAGTTTTAAACTCTTAAATCACTTAATACATAATTAAGGCTTTAAAAATACTAACAACTTAATAAATTATTTAAAACGCCCCATTCTCAACTTAAAAATAAAATACCACATTTTAATTTGCCAAAATCGTCACCGGTCTTTTCCTCGATCCCGCCTCGAATAATCGCCTGAAACATGAAACTTGAAAAAGACATTTTAACGTGTACCACAATGAACATGAATAATTTAAAATAATGCATTTCATAATTTATGCATGGCATAAAACTCATTTAAAATTAATTAAATGATTTAATAATTAAGTGAATGCATGGGTTATACGTGTACTGAATTTGGGCACTACACATATAGTATAAGATGAAATCATTTAATGAAAAGACTTATCGCTTTCGCCTATTCCATATCTGGATAAACAATCACCGTTTTATTTATTAAAACACACATTAGTTAAATACATGCAAGCTTTATGCATCCAATAATATATGCTATATAAATTGTGTTTCAGTCGGTACTGTATGATAAGGCAACACTATTTATATATCTTACCAATGGGAATCCGAGATAGTAGAGCCCAAGTCCTGTGAAAGAAATTAGTGGAACCATGGAGAGTGGAGTAAAAAACCTATTAGGAACATAATCAATAGGTAATTCATAACTAATGAAAGTAAGATTCTCAACCATTTATAATACTGCTCAAATTCATAAAAAGAAATTAAAATCCATCATTTGAAACAAAATCTTCTCTACAACAAACCGACCTCACGATATTTCTCCATAAACCACTAAAACCAATTATTATTTGAACACTTGAAGTAACAATCAGGGCGCCCTTGTATTTCTCTCATTGTGTGCACAAATCTCTGATATAAAACAATTCTACATATTAAAAATACAAAATTATTACTGAGGAAGTAGCTAATGTAAATATATAATTCATCACCTCCCTGGGAAAGTTCTTTATCGTGCTATATTGCCTGGATTGAATGATTGAAGTCATAGGAATTAAGAATGCGTGGGAACCTCCTATTACCGAAGGCAGTCTTGTACCCAAAAATGATTGCAGGAGTGTATAATTCCTGAAACAAAAAGTAAGGTTTGTACTACCTTGGCCTTGTCACTCTGCAATGAAATAAAATCAAGGTGTTTGAATGTATTTTACATACAAATGTTCTGTCAATATGATATGAACCAACGAGTAATGCGCGAGATAAAGATCGGAAAATCAGAGCTAGCCTTACATCAGTCCCTCCCATTTGGGGAACTAGCAAACTTGGAATTAAGACAGTCGAGCCAAGAGCAGGAACATAGTGTTGAAATCCCAGAAGTATAGCTTCCACTGAAGCGAGCATGTAAAAAATGAATCAAGAACACTCCATCAAATTCTTTTAATTCCAGTCACACATAAAAAATGCGTGGTTTAATTTCACAAAAAATGAGATCAAACTCCCACTTTATTATTTCCATTTGCATGATCAAGGACTGGTGACTGCAATAAATAAATTTTGCTTTTGTCCATATAAAAAACATGACTTGGAAAATTACAACAGATTCTTGTGCTTATATATATGCCATATAAAAATCGACGGTGCTGCTTGAACTTACGCAGTGGTGGTGAACAGTTGATGCAATATTGAACACCTGTTAGTTGTTCAAGAACTGGATGAGCCTGAGGCTGTGACTCCGTACTGTAGGGATTATCAGCATTACTAGACATGTTTAGGATGAATTGCATCTGATTTACTTGATCTGCAAGAGTTTATAACTTTGAATTTGCTTAATATTTTTTTTTTTTTTAAAGAATCGCATGTTTTAGTCATTACAACACAATCTTGTAATTATTGTAGCTTATAATGTCATAATTTAGTATTTCAGTAATTATTATGTTGAAGATTTCTTACTCGAGATCGTTACAATATCATAGCAAGATACGTAAAAACTTTTACAAACCATTTTCCATGCATTTGAAAATTAATATTTCTCGGCAGATTTTTATAAAATATTTCATGTCACATATTATGTGTTTTGAGACAATATTCTGGCCGTCAATTTAAACTTTAGAGGATTATCCGGTGACGATAAATTAAGAGATCAAAGTACAGCAAAATATTTGAAATGATAGAAGTAAACATTGAAATATAATAATTAATAGAATATAATATTTGTGAATTTTTAAATTTCCGTAACGTATCAAAATCTCGAAATTAAATTTGGGTTTTGAATATATTGATGTTAAAGATCAATTAGAATTAATCCAAATTTATTGATGGTTTTAACGTGTATTACTGGTGATATAATTAATGGGTCCCAATTTTCAGTTTAGGCGAAACCGTCGATTATTTAAAGTTGCGACGGTTTATAACACCGTCGCTATATGTAGCGACCGTTTATTTAACCGTCGCAGATAAGAATCGGCGACGGTTTTATAAACCGTCGCTTATAGCGACCGTATTAGTAAACTGTCGCTACTTCAAATATTGCGACGGTTTCTAAACCCGTCGCTATATGTGACGACTGCCGCTCAGTTCAATAAAATACACTGCGATTAGCGACGGTGTTTTAGACTGTCGCTTATAGCCGTAAATCAGCGACAGTTTAGTAATATACTGTCGTCATTAGCTACAGTTCTTTTATTACAGTCTCTAGCGACCGGTTTATTGACAAACCGTCGCTAATAGTCGCAAATTATGGATTTTTCCGTTCCATTTTCCTCACACCACCTCACAACATTTAAAATTTTTCTCTTTTATACGATTTTAGTTTCGATTTATGTATATTTTTTTTTCTTTCAATTTTTGGTTAATTTTTTAAGTGTTTGTTAAGATAATGAGTATTGTTATCGTATTGTAGTTTTTTTAAAAATTTTTTACTAAATTATAAAATTAATTTTTTTTATTTTTTAATAAAAATAATACCATCGCGAAATGTAGCGGATTTATAACCGTCGCTAAATTAGCGACGACGTCTTCGGTTTTTGAACCGAAACCGTCTGCAAAATGTCATTTTTGTTGTAGTGTGGATCCCTTTCAAACAATTCAAAGGATTCTATTTGGTCATTTATATACAGTCAATGGTCCTATAGCTTAGGTGGTTTTTTTTTCAATACAATTTTACAGGAGTTCTGACATATCGAAGTGTCTCGCATCCCATTGATACTCTTAACAAATTAAGATGAATTTAAAAAACAAAAAAACAAACCAACTCTCATAGAATAAAGACCCAATTTGGATTACATACATAGAAAAACTAGCGGTCTATTTTAATAATTTCCCTAATTTTATTTATTTTTTGATGACGATGAAACCACAACCGTAATTATTAATGTGGGACGGGGTAAACTCTCGAACTAATATAGTTACCTGCAAACTATGTTAGTCAGGTAAACCGCATATAACAAACTTTGTGTGACATATTTGCCTGAGAAAATATTGACAGGAAGATCGAACTCCTAATCATTAGTCGAATGCTGACCTATTACATCAACTCACACACCTCTTAACCTCCCTCAACCTTGCCACAAACATTGACTTACAACCAAAACTCCGTTCGTCTACCCCTTAGGCTCGATCAGTTCATGACTCCAACAACGTGTCCTCCATTAATCATGTCTTAACAGTCCCCTAACACCAGGATTCAGCAGCCCCTTGCACAAGAATCGTTAAAAGTGAGATGCAAAAAAGATATGCATGTGTGAACCAAGAAGAAAAATGAAATCATCATGCTTTGCCATGCAAGCACCGAACCAGACATATACTTAACACATATGACAACATATACGACGTGAATGATGCGTAAAAGGAAGTAAGTGGCGTGCCTGAAGATTTATTGTACACAACTGCTCGAAAGAATGCACACCCGAGAGCTTGAGTTTGAGAGAAAAGAAGAACCGAATTTCTATGCAGCTGCACTCACGAGAAGGACAACCGATTGGAGGGGGTGGGCGGCTGAATGGAGAGGGGAGGTGTCGCTAGAATATTTTAGGTTTAGGTTAGAGAATGGTTTGGTGATATTTAAATAGTAATAAAATGCTTAATGGCCCTAAATTGTTTATTAAAGGTTAAAAAAAATATTTAATCCCAATAAGCTTAAAAGTAGGCCCATTAAATTCAAACACACTCCCCAAAAATATTTCATGTTGGAAGATTTTTGAAAATATTAGTCGAACCCTCAAAAAGTCCCCCGATTCGATAAAATTTACATACATTAAAAATAAAATCATGCGGGTAAAAATACCAAATAAAATCTCATTTTTTAAAAATACACTTAAAACACCTTATATTAATTAATAAAAATTAATTATGTAAATAAAATAATTTTCCTGAAAATTCTCCGGTCTCCGTTCCTCGTTCGGGCGCGAAATCCATCAAGAAACCCTAATGCATGAACTTTTAAAATTTAATGAATTAAATCCCTATCATGCAAATAAGCATGCATTTAATGCTTTAAAACAATTTAATAAAATACCAAAGAAATTTAATAACTTGCACGCATGTCGTTCGCGTGGGACTTCAAAATTTCGTGACATTACAATAATCTTCCCCCCCCCCCCCCCTAAATTGAATTTTGTCCCCGAAATTCGCTTATCCTCGATGAACAAAAGTTTAGACTATTAATTCTAGAATCCCAATAATCCACGCTTCCTCTATACTACTCTCATAAAATAAGTGTTAAGCTGTCCTTACATCTCTTCAATCCTAATTAAATTTGCCTACCAAAATCCTCGTTTGCGAATCGCAACTTTAAACAACTTATGATGACTTAGTTCTATTTTACTATGACCTCGAATTTGACTTATCTCGCAATTCCTCATACTAGAGATGGGTGTACAAACTTGTCACACCTTACTTTTCTTATACTATGCTCATAATGTTCATCAACCTATTACATTAGCATTTATGCAGTTCAACTCAAGAAACCTTAGCACCAAAATTTACCGATCGACTTCTATCCTTGGTAATAAACTTAAAAGTCAAACCTTATCTCAACCCATAATAATATTAACCTAAGATCCTTGAATCAAATCTTTATCTTACGGCACCAAACTTACGTAACTTACTTTTTAAAAGTACATCCCGAATGTAAAATTGTTGCAAATTCTTAAACCTCGAGTAACGTTAATTCATAAATCCCAATTATACAATATCGATCTTCTACCTTAATAATATGTTCTCGATCACACAAAAGTTGATGCCTAAGACCTTTGGACTCCTTTCATTGAAACAATCGTCGCATTCTTACATATCATTAATACTTAATTAATACTAGCGTAAAAACTTATTAAGTCATCCCACGGTAGCCTTAGACTAACTCTAATAAATCAACTTTACTTATATCCCATAGAGTTCTAGAATCCTCATATCAAAGTATTAGATTTCTTACTCGATAAAAATTTTAATATTAGTTCATTGGCAACCTATTTGAACACCACCAATTCCCTTTTGTTTTTATTTTACCCAAAAATTCCGTGTAAACACTTATTCCAAAAACTTGAAATCAAGCTTACTCAACCAAAGTAATAATAAATAGTACAACTCCAACACACATATCCGTTTAGTTCCAAATTTCATAATAATTTTCAAAAATTTCTCAAAACAATGTTTCTACCTCAATGCTTACATGTATCTATCGATTAACCTAACCATCAAACATACCCAATTTCCTAGAAAAAATAAATTCTAGCAAAGGTATAGTCCTTACTGTTAAAATCATGACTAAAACTTATGACTCATCAAACTTAAATTCCCAAAAATTCGTTAACTCAATGTCTACTCTTATAACTTAGCTAATTGATCAACTTTACCTTAAATTGTCATCACTTTAAATTCTTAATTTGCAACAATATTATTTCACTAACGCTTATATTTTCAAGCCCAAAATTGATTCATCCTACAATGTGTTTGATTACCTTTCCCTATAACATTATAACCCAGATACCTAAAAGTTCTAAATTGCCTTCAAGCCTAAATCACCGAAAATTCATATCATTTAAACCATTCAATTCTCACTTACTGCTAAACTAGTCCCCCAAACTTCTTAAAATTGTAACATTAATGCCTAATTTCCTCAAACATTATCTAATTTGTTCTAAATTTCGAAAATTCTACAATTGCCCATAAGTTCTTGACGTTCTCAATTTCTTTTTATAGGTTCTTTGTACATAAAATTCAATAATTTTAAGCTTATTAAACCCAAAATCAATTCTCATAACCTCAAAATATTACTGATTTAACCCAACTGTTCCTCAAAAGTTCTAATTTAATCCTAAAAATTTATGAATTTTCAATTTGGTCCTTAAAGTTCTCGAAAATTACCATTTTAACCTTACGACTCTTCGAGATTTGCATTTTTGTCGCCATGAAAATTTTCGATTTCAGCCCCATTAAAACTTAAAATTCCCGAAACTCAGAATTTAATCCCAAAATTCGGTTATTCAAAAATAGCCCCTTAGAATTTTATTTTTTCACTTAAGTCCTCAATTATTAGTTATTACAATTAGGTCCTTAAAATTCTCAATTCATGCAATTCAATCCTTATCCCACTATATAGAGCATGCATTTGTTAGAGTATGTGCCCGTCGAGCCAAGTGTTGGCCGAGTGTTCACAATGAAACTCTATGTATAAACAATCTTTATTTTAATTATATTTGAAATTATTGTTTTGGCACATCTTTATCTGTATACCCATGCTAGTTGCATAGATAAAGTCCTTGAATATACAAATAGTAGAAAGAATATGAGATGCTCATATGATGAGTATCATGAAACTCATATTTGGAATACTGTATATTCTAAACAGTTCCTAGTCGATTCAGCCGCCGCTAAGAAGGATATAGGCCTCTCGAGTTAGAGACTAGTATCTGCGATGTGAGTACCATGTTTCATTGGTAGGGGACATTGTGATGTCCAAGCATGCAGATAGGTGCTCCTGGAAGAGTGCACTGAACAACCCTCCATTAAAGGACTTTCCAAGTGGTTCTCACTTATCGAGTGGAAACGTCCTAGTTTATGGTTGTACACCATTAGTCCTTATGACCCGGGACAACATTGAGACTCTATGTGCTAGCATTGCACTTTGACTTGTTTACCGACTCTCAAGGGGTCATCAGGTGGCAAGGTTGGGTGTTCTGTCGAAACATATAGGAGTCGATGCATTGTAGTCGGGGATTCACCGCTTACCTTCGGGTATGGATATCCTATGTGTTTTCATGTATATGTAGTGTGAAATCTCTGTTCAGAGTATGGTGGTAATTATGAAAGGAGTTTCATAGATTACACCATCGATGCAACTACGGCATGACACATAGTATCGATTCATTGACAACTCTCGATAAACCAATGGTTGTCGAATCGGTCGGGATATATGAGTTGAAGGGACCGTACTGTACGCTAACCATAATTGAATGGTTCTTGCAGGCACTATCATTTGATACCTAGGGAATCATGTAAGCAATGCTGCTAGGCGTTTAACATGATTGGTTGGGTACCATCAGACTTGAGTTCTGACGTTCTTGTTATCAAGGAGTTGATAAGTAAGAATGGAGCAATTGGGGTATGCTCATATAAGGACATGTTTAGTCCGAATCACATGGAGATGTGAACCCACGGCTAGTTGTATCAATGAACCATTGAGGGCCACACAAGTGCTGGCTTTCTAGATCCCGTTGAGAAGTAAAAATAGTTCAATGTGTTGAACGGCTTATAAAGGAGTTTATAAGTGTAAGAAAAATAGAAGTATGACTTCTATGAGAGAAATGTAAATTTTAATTTATGGAAGTGTTCCTAAATTAAAAGTTGGCCGATTGAATAATGTATTTGAAAATTGTGATTTTCATAAACATTATTATGGACTAAATTAAATTAATTCAAGTGTTGAATTAATTAAACACTAGTGGACCTAGTAGAGTCCAAATAATTAAATTAATTCAAGTGTTGAATTAATTAAATTATATTGAGTCTTGTAGAGCTCAATTTAAATTAATTATTTAACTAGTGGGACTTGGGTAAATTCAAGTAATGTTTAATTAGTCTCAAATATGTTTGAGATAATTAAATTTAGTCCATGGTTTTTATTTTGATAATAAACCATATAATATGCATGCATGGGAGGTGAAGGGTTGGAGACAACTTTTTCAAATATCAAGGCTTGGCATGCTACTTTTGTCTCTACTTTTTTGCAAGTCCAAGACAAGTCTCCCTTCCCCCTTCATTCAAGCAAGGTGGCCGAAATATTGAACACCATTCTCTCAAGTTTTCTCTCAATTTTTCTCTTCAAGTGTTGAGGAAGAAAAATACTTCTCTTTGAAAAATCCTTTTATTTTTCTAGTGCAAAATAAGAGGGGTTCTAGTTTGCTAGTGGTGGGCCTAATTTTGAAGGAAAGAAAGGAGTCCAAGGAAGCTTGTAGATCTTCATTCCATTCAAGAGCCAAGTTGTTCACAACTTGGTTGGAGCCATCATCAACCTTAAGAGGTTGATAGGTAACTATTTCTAAACACACTATGAATGTCATTTTGGTGTTTTTATTGTATTTCCTACACAAACTCATGGTGGCCGAAATTTATATGCTAAAATCGAAATTTTTTTGCTTCCGTTGCGTTTCCGGCCACCGTAACCGATCCCCTTTCAGCATTCTAAATAAATTCTACGTTTTTATAATTCCAAAATTGTCATAGTCTTCGAATCATTAACCCTTACATGGAATTCCTCAAAATTAACTCAACTAGCGAACCATCATTAGTTTCTTAGAAAATCTAAAAGTCCCAAAAGCCTTCATAATTGTCAATTTTAACTTATGACCCACAAGTAAAACATCAGTACTACTAATCAAAAATTAATATAGTCAAATCATTTCCGACCTCTCCTAATGCCCAATAACAACATTCTTATTCATGTCCAATTCTCCAAAAAGCCAGCATGCATGAAAATCATATAATTTCTCATTTCATGTCGTAACATGCATAAAAATTTTAAAGCACCTAATCTCAAAACATAACAACAGATAAGCATGTCCCGTAAAACGTATATCATGTAAACATGCAGGTGATATCATAAAACTTTCAAAACATTTAAAATCTTTAAACTTACAAACTTGAGGCTTGAAGACTGAGCTGCAGAAGCTGGTTGTGGCACAACCCTATTCAGGACCCTTTCTTTGATACCAACTGTAACGTCTACTCGTTTTAAAATGCGGAAATATATATTTTTTTAAAAGCTCACATTTTCGAAATAACATTTAAATAGAAAAATATAACATTTAAAAAATGATCTTAAATATTTGACACTAAAAATAGTACAGTTTAAAAAAACCAAACTCAACCCAAAATCATACGTAAGCATGAACCAGTCAAAATCTTAAAAAATCATCAAAACATCATTTAAAAGTCATCATAGGCAATTACCAAAGTATAGCGTAGTAAAAATGAGTGAAATCCTAACATCAAACTGTAAGACAAAAAGCGTATAAAATCCTCATATCCTCTTCAAAACATAAAATCATAAATGTGCGGAAAATATAAGGTCCTTGGGTCGTGTCACCGCACCAGGTCTGCCTACTCAGATTTCGGCACCTCCAGTCCCCTCATCATTAAGCTCAACTGTATCACACACGCCTAGTGAGTCTAAAGATTCAATACACCTGCACCGTTAATAGAAAATACATATACATAGCACACAGCAGTGAAAAATACCATACTTAACATACCTTTCATGAACTTTAAAAACGTAACATAAATGTGTCGTGTAAAATAATGACGTGTAAAAACAGCTCATCAATAATCATCTTTCAAGATTTATCATTCATCGTTTATCATTTATCGTTCATCATTCATCATTCATCATTTAGCATTCATCATTTATCATTGTTAATTCAGTTCATTAGATGTGACTATCGTACATCATCATTTACGATGGATCCATCATACATAGAATCGCGGTACCCGGCGGCTGTCGGACATCAGTGACAGGATCACCCATCCACTGTGCCTAGGCCTCATCATCAGCATTTATATATACGTCTTAAACATTTACATATACTTCGATAGCCACAACTAATTCCCGTCATTCAAAACATTATCATTTTCATCGCTTATAAAAATCATTCATCATCAATGCAATTTTTATTAAATCCAAGCATGCGACCTATATCTTCATAAAATCTTAAAATCGTGATCATGATGCATAAACATTTAAAATATCATAAATTTGTGCTCAGTGCACTGCCAGGACCAAAATCTCACCCTGGGTGCAAAAATGACCATTGTGCCCCTGGACACCCAAAATTTTCGTTTCACCCCTGGACCTCTAAAATTGACCCGAATCTTACCAAACTCCGTAAAATGTCCCAAAACATATTTAAAAGTGTTTTTAGACATAAACTCGAGCTCATTTCTTAACTTAACTAATTCGTTTTAAAACATAGACCAAGGTCTCGGTTTTAATCTAAATCGAACTTAAACTTAACCAAAACTTTCCCAAATTTTTGCCATACATTAAAAACATCTAAAAGGTCCTAAAAACCTCAAAACCAGACCCTAAACTTTCGACAAGAACACTGGACCGACTGAAAAATCCAACATCACCCAATTGGAAAAATCCTAGCACAACTCGCCTTGTTCCTTTGAGCCTAGTTTCACCCTAGAGCAATCCAGCCCCGAACCCGCACACCCTAGGGCAGGGACCAATCAAAAGACACTCTACTGGACCCACGTTAACCTCCCCTACCATCCACGCAAGCCTCATCATGTGACTCACCCGAAGCAAATCCACGATCCAACCTAATTGCTACCAGCCCCTACGGTCGACTAATAGGGTGAGACTAGCCATCGTGGAGCCCTTCCAGACCACGACTCAGACCCTGTAGGATCTGCACCGTGACTCTGTATGACTCCCCTACAGCCAGCCCCATTCACTAAGCCAACACAGACAAAGCATCAACTAACCCTTTGCCCGCTCGGTTCCCTACTTGTCTCAACCATTTTCTGATTCCAGCACCATGACACCCTTCTTCACGCCCTGCACAAACCCTCTAGCATCAAACTCGACAGCCCCTTGCAGGTAATACAAAAAAAAACGTGAGTGGAGAACGGGTTTTGTGCAAAAAACGCAACCACCGAAGGAAAATAATGGTTTAACATGCATGAACAAGAAACATTTGGCTAAGACAACACATCAGCTGCTGAAATTTTCCTACACTAAAGGTGACCGCACCCTAGTTCCTTGACTCATCAACTTTCGATTCTAGCACTTGACCGAGAGGACTAGCACCTAACCGGCTAAGTTGGGACCCTACTCGAACCCAAGAGACTCTCCTGGACTCACCCTAGCTAGCCCTACTATCCAAGCCACCATAACTATGCAAAACACTCAAACTCGTGCACACCTCCTAGCCCAATCGCCATTCCTTGCGCCCGGATTGAATATCGGGTGTGACCAGCAGGTATTGAACCCTTTCAACCCACTTCTCAGACTCCTTAAAGCCTGCACCGTGGCTCGGTGTAACTACCTACAGCTGGCGCTTGCTCCCTCCCTCAACCTTGCCACAAATATTGACTTACAACCAAAACTCCGTTCGTCTACCCCTTAGGCTTGATCAGTTCATGACTCCGACGACGTGCCTCCGTTAATCATGTATTAACAGTCCCCTAACACTAGGATTCAGCAGTCCCTTGCACAAGAATCGTAAAACGTGAGATGCAAAGAAGATATGCATGTGTGAACCAAGAAGAAAAGCGAAACCGTCATGCTTTGCCATGCAAGCACCAAACAAGACATATACTTAACACATATGACAGCATATATGACGTGAATGATGTGTAAAAGGAAGTACTTGGCGTGCCTGAAGATTTATTGTACACAATTGCTCGAAGGAATGCACACCCGAGAGCTTGAGTTTGAGAGAAAAGAAGAACCGAATTTCTATGCTAATGCATTCACGAGAAAGACAACCGATTGGAGGGGGTGGGCGGCTGAGTGGAGAGGGGATGCGTCGGCTAGAATATTTTAGGTTTATGTAAGAGAATGGTTTGGTGATAATTAAATAGTAATCAAATGTTTAATGGGCCCTAAATTGTTTATTAAAGGTTCAAAAAAATATTTAAGCCCAATAAGCTTAAAAGTAGGCCCATTAAATTCAAACACACTCCGGAAAAATATTTCATGTTGGAAGGTTCTTGAAAATATTAGCCAAACCGTCAAAAAGTCCCCCGAGTCGATAAAATTTGGGTACTATTAAAAATAAAATCATGCGGGTAAAAATACCAAATAAAATATCATTTTTGAAAAATACACTTAAAAACACCTTATATTAATTAATAAAAATTAATCATGTAAATAAAATAATTTTCCTGAAAATTCTCCGGTCTCTGTTCTTCGTTTGGGCGCGAAATGTATCAATAAACCCTAATGCATGAACTTTTAAAATTTAATGAATTCAATCCCTATCATGCAAATAAACATGAATTTAATTCTTTAAAACAATTTAATAAAATACCAAAGAAATTAAATAACTTGCATGCACATGTTTAACGTGGGCCTTCAAATTTTCGGGACGTTACAATCAGACTTGAGTTCTGACGTTTTTATTAAAAATGAATTGATAAGTAAGAAGAGCAATTGGGTAAGGACATGTTTTGTAACGCCCCGAAAATTTAAAGGTTTATGTAAACCCCATGCATGAAAGTTATGAAATTCTTTGTGTATTTCAATTAATTGTTTTAATTGCCTAAATTAATTATGGGCAAAAACTTGTGTGAGATGGTCTCACGGGTCTTATTTGTGAGACGGTTCTCTTATTTGGGTCACCCATGAAAAAGTATCATTTTTTATGCTAAGAGTATTACTTTTTATTGTGAATATGGGTAGGGTTGACCCGTCTCACAAATTATGATCCGTGAGACGGTTTCATATGAGACTCACTCTTAATTATGTTGTGTATATTGACATGTTTAAAAGTTACTTTTCTACATGGTTGCATTAAAATGTATTTTTTGAGGGTTATTCGAGTTGCGATTGAGGAACGGAGACCAATGGCAGAAAAATATAAAATATTTTTATTAAATAATTGATTTTAATTATTTAAATTATGTGTTATGCTTTTTCTTATTTTTGAAAATAAGGGGTTTTGAGGTGATTTTATAGGCCGGGACGTAAATTTTATCGGTGTTTGATTTTCAACAAAAATATGAACGTTTTGGCAACCCGGCTAACAAATTAACAAAATTTCTTAAACAAATTTTTTTTAATGTTTTAATTGAGCACTTATAGGCCTAATTTACCTTCCTAATAGGCCTAAACTTGGTTAGTGCTTATTTACTATTTAAAGTACAATTTAGCCCCACAAATCAAATCATAACCCACGCCTCCACCCTAGCAACATAATTCAAACCCTTTTTCTCTAAAATAAACACACGGCACACACTCATAATTAAGAGGAAAATTCGAAGGTTAGCCATCGTCTTCGTGCCATCGTTCTTCGATTCGTCAACGGTAAATCGTGTGTTTAAAACGCAAAGGAATGCCATATTCTTTCCTTTACTCATCCATCACACCATAGTATTTGTTTAAACATGTTTTGCATGAAAATCAAGGGTGGCTTTTAAATATTTTCGTATATGCATATACAGTGATTTTTAAAGCATGTGTTTTGATTCAAAAATCATGAATTACATGTACCTAAGGGGCTGCCATGATTAAGAATTGAAATCGGATTATTTTACACAAGTTATAAGTTCCTAGAACACACACGGAAAGGCAACACGCAGGAATAGAAAAGCTGGAACCGAACATTCACGCTTTAGGTGTCTAGGCTCTGGTTCAAGGGAGACTTGATGCATGGCCTAGCTTTGGTCACAGCTGGGTCACGTTTGGGTCAGGGAAGGAGTCCTAGCCATGCTAGGACTCAAGACCAGGGGCTAGGGAAAAGTCCTAGCAAGCTAGGACTCCACCCGAGAGCTTCAAGGAGAGATGCGCTGGTGCAGTTCGCGTAGATGGTTAAAGGGCTCGGCCAGGGGGGTTTGGGCTAGGCTAGGTTAGGTCCTTATGGTCCTAAGAGGGTGCACTGGTCTGGGCAGAGGCTGGTGCGGCTTGGGTGGCTGCTGGCTCGAGCGGAAAAGAGAGAACCGTGAGGGGCAAGGGACGCGCACAGCTGCTGCCATGTGCAGTGCTTTGTGTGTGAGTTCAAGGGCTTGGGCTGTCCTGGGCATGGGCGAGGGATGGCTAAGGTCAGGTGGGGCTCGATGGTTAAGGGCTGGAAGGATCCTACAGTCACTAGGAGTTTATATGCAAGAGTTCATCCATGCGCAGGTTCTGTAGCTTGGTTTCAAGAGGGTTTGAGCGGGCTAGGGCTATGTTATTTGGGCTGGGATTAGTCAGAAGGGTGCCTAGTTGAGTTGGCTAGGGTTTGGCTCGGGCGTGGCTCGGGTAAATAGAGAGATGGCTCGGTGTGTTTGAGTGAGGGTCTTTATTTCAAAAATTAAAATGAAAATTGGAACCATGGGTCCACGGGTGTGGTTCATGGCACACAAGGGTATAATATATAATAAAAATGTTATGTTTAAAATTTGGGAAGAAAATAATGAATTTTGGATTTATCCGAGATTTAATCGCCGCATGAAATATTAATTAAAGAATTAATTGAAACACCTAATTTTAAGCTGAATAAAATTATGGAAAATTATATTTAAGCACAAATAATTATTAAAAGTCTAAGTTTTTAATTTGAAAAATTTTATACTAAGGTTTGGTTTAATTCGTGATTAAAACACATTAATATGTTATATTTAAAGAATAATTGAAAAGTCGTCGATTTATGCCAAATAAAAATATGTGAAAATTTATGTAAGCTTAAATAATTATTTGGGATGGTCTATAGTCAACGGAATTAAGAAAATGTCAAAAACGTGAAATTTTACGTCTAGGGGCAAAACGGTAATTTTACATCAAAAAATTAGTAGACGTCATGGCAGTGTCCTGAATGCTGTTTTATATTCTAATATGATTATTTTAAATGTATATATGATTTAATACGTTAAAATGTTTATTTTAAAATGATTATGAAATTGTTATGATTTTATATGTTAAAACATATGTATTTAAAATGTTTATGGATTTTTAATATGTTAAAACGTTCATTTTAAATGTTTATGATTTAATATGTCAAAATGATTATTTAAATATTTATGATTTAATAAGTTAAAATTTTATTTTAAACGTTTATGGATTTTATGATTAAATATTTTAAAACATTTATTTTACAATGTTTAAGGAATTTTATATGTTAAAAGTTTAATTTAAAATGTTTATGGATTTTTATGTGGAAACGATAATGTTAAAAGATATGTTGCATGCTTGGTTTTAAAGAAAACGTTACATGCATGTTTAATTTTTATTAAGTGGTGAGAATACGAAACGTTGAAGGAAGTGAGAGTGTCGCTGATGTCCCCGCCGCCTAGTACTGTTGTTACATGTAGATGGATCCATCGCCCAATAAGTAGACGAATACGAAAGTCACAATTATCGATCTGAATTCAACGAAAGGAATATGAATATGAATATGAATATTGAAACGTCTCACTCATTTTTTTAAAAATGCGGAAATATTTTTTTTTAAAAAAGCTCGCCATTACAAAATAACATTTAAAAATAAACGTCTTTATTTTACCATAAAAATATCACAGTTTAAAATGACTAACATCAAACGTAAACTAGTAAAAATTGATATAGAATCATTAACGTATGAAAATATTCATCTCCTCTCAATCTCATAAATCGTAATGCGGAACACATGTGGTCCTCGGGTCGTGTCACCGCACCAGGTCTGCCTACTCAGAGTTCAGCACCTCCAGTCTCCTCATCATTAAGCTCACCTGCATTACACATGCCTAGTGAGTCTAAATACTCAACACACCTGCACCGTTAATAACAAGTACATATACGTAGCACACAGCAGTGAAAAATATCATACTCAATATATCTTTCATGAACTTAAAAGCATTCGTGTCTGCATGTAAAAATCATATATGTAAACGTGTCCTTTAAAAACATGGCAATAATCATAGCATGTCATCTCATGTCATCGTATACGTTTACGTGTCGTGTAAAATCATATCGTATTAAAATCATGTCATCTCATGTCATCATATACGTATACGTGTCGTGTAAAATCATATCGTGTAAAATCATGTCATCTCATGTCATCATATACGTATACATTTTCTTTTTAATTGAATTCAATTCATTAGCTGTGACTTTCGTATCATCATGTCATCATGTCAGTCGATGGATCCATCTACGTATAACCACAGTACTGGGCGACGGGGACACCAGCGACATTCTCACCCGTCAACTGGGCCTTGGCCTATCATATCATCATATCATGTCAATGGAAATACGATCGTCGGGCTCCCTCTGGGGCCTTCTCCCGTAAACGGGCTCCCTCTGGGGCCTTTTCCCTCACGATATCTCCAATCATATCATCATGTCATCGTGTCATCTCATTAGTCACAACTAAATCACTTCCTTCAAAACGTGTCATCATATTCATCACTTAATAAAATCATGTATATACGTAATTGTTTTCTTTAAACCAATCATGCAACGTATTTATCATAATTACATAAAAATCATGAACGTGATGCATAAACATTTAAATCATGATAAAATGTGCTCAGGGCGATGCCAGGACCAACATCTCACCTCAGGTGCAAAATGACCATTTTGTCCCTGGAAACCCAAAAATTATCATTTTTCCCATATACGTAAATTTCACTTCTTTGACATTTTCTTAATTCCATTGACTCTAACACATCCCAAATAATTATTTAAGCTTACAAGAAATTTCCCATATTTTTATTTGGCTTAAATCTATGACTTTTAAATTAATCTTTAAATATAACTTATTAATGCGTTTTAATCCCGAATTAAACCAAACCTTATCATAAAATTCCCAAATTAAAAACTTAGACTTCTAATAATTATTTGAGATTAAACAAAATTTTCCATAAATTTATTAAGCTTAAATCTAGGCGTTTCAATTAAATTTTTAATTAAAGTTTCGTGTGGCGATTAAATCCCGGATAACTCCAAAACTCATCATTTTGATTCGAAACTTACTAAACTCCTAAAAATATCCCAAAACATATTTAAAATCATTTCTAGACGTAAACTCGAGCTCATTTCATAACTTAACCAAATTGTTTTAAAACTTGAACCGATGTCCCGGTTTTAACCCAAACCAACTCGAAACTTAACCGAATTTTACCAAACTCAAAACATGACTTAACAACACTATACCAGACCTTAATCCACCCAATTTGAAACCCTTAGAACCCCTACAACCCTGCTGGTATGCTGCTGGATTTTCAGGACATGCCCAATTCAAAGCTCTAATTCATGCGCCTCGCTTAATTTCACTCCAAGTTTCGTCCAATAGAACCAATCCTTACCCGAACACAACTAGACCACCCAAAGCTCCCCCTGGACATGCTAGACCCACGGCTAACCTCCCATGCAAGCCTACAACACAAGCACGATTGCTAGAACCCCGAAGGCACCCTACCGAGCTCCTCTCCTTCATGCGTGCAGCAGCTACGTCCGATGGTTTCAGCAGTGGTTGGGCCACCCTGGGCCGTGACTCAGACCCACCAGGGTCTGGTCCGAGCCCCAGTTTAGTCCTTGCACCACCGGCACCACCCCTACCTCGATCCCTCACTCGTGAAAGGCACACCATCTAGAATACCCTTCGGTTCTTCCACCTACAGCAACACCGACCCGATCGAACCCCCAGACCACACTTTATAAACTTTTTAAGCCTCTTAACACTCAATCCCACAGTCCCTTGCACATCAGTAAGATGAAAACGTGAGTGGATGCAAAGCAAATATACATTTCATGCTCAACCGAAACATACCCGTAAAAACGATGCATGAACTGAAAACAACATGCATGGCACACATATCAGCATGTATTATGGCGTATATGATGCAGAAATAAAAGTACGTGGCGTGCCTTGGTGATTCCTACGCAAGAATGACGAAGAACGAACGTCGGAAATCAAGCCGGAGAACTTTATTGCAAGAGCAAGAGATGGCCGAAGCCTTCAGCTGGTTTTTTTTTTTAATATATATATTATTTTCCTAGAATGAGGATGGTGGGAGCTGCTGAAACCAAGATAATGGAGTGGTTGAATAGAAGAGAAATGGAGAAACGCCGGATGGATTAATTCACAAGCATAAATGAAACCGAGGCAACCAGCTGCAATTCATGGAGAGAAATGCTGCTGAACCCACGTACATAAAGAAGAGGTGAGAGCTGGTCGGCTGGTGGGAATATTAATAATGAGTGTAGGGTAGCTTTAGTTTAATTTTAAGTATAGTTTAGGTTAATTAAAACGTGTACTAATGAGCCTCAATTAAAATAAAAAGGTTTTTAAGCCCGATAAACTTAAAATTAGGCTCATTAAATTCAAACACACTCCCGAAAAATATTTCGTTTTGGAAAGATTTTGAAAATACTAGCCGAACCTTCAAAAAGTCTCTCGATTCGATAAAATTCGCGTACTATTAAAAATAAAAATCATGCGGGTAAAAATACCCAATAAATTATATTTTTGAAAAACACACTTAAAAACATCTTAAATTAATATTTAAAACAAATCATGTAATTAAAAAAAAATTCTGAAAATTTTCCGGTCCGGTCCTCGTTCGAGCGCGAAATGAAACTTAAAAATCTTTAATACATATACCTTTAAAATTTCGTGAAATAAATTCTATCATGCAATAGTAATGCATAAAATGCATAAAAATAATTAAACACAAATTAATCAAATAAATATGCATTTTAGGACTTTAAAAGAATTTAATAAAATACCAAAAAAATTTAATAACTTGAATGCATGTGGTTTACGTGACCCTTCAAATTTTTGGGACGCTACAAATATGAATATGGATATGGAAACAAATACGAATATGAATATGAATACGTTGATATGGATATGGATATGAATATGAATACGATGAATATTAATATGTTTATGGTGATATAAAAATGTTTACGAAAATGTTCATCAAAATATTTATGAAATGTATATGTTTAAAGTTTATGCATCTTTATGAAAATGATATTTTAAGTAAAAGTATTTTTACTGTTGTATGTGATCTGTATATATAGTATTTGTTATCAAGAATATGTTGTGTTGAGTCTTTAGACTCACTATGTGTGATTGATGCAGGTGATGATGATAATAATATTAATGGAGGTCTTGATGGTTGATCTGACTGGACTAAAGGTGCACATAACCCGAGGACCGACGCTAGTTTTCCGCACTTATTATGATTTATGATTTTAAGTAATGTTAAAGATATTTTTACGACGATTTATTTATGTTTATGAGTGGTTGTGAGAGGTTATAGTATGAGCTATACTTTCCAAATAATTTTTTTAGGTTTGATAAAACGTTTGACAATTTTATGATTTAAACTCTTTCCATCGATTTTTAAATGTTAGTTGGTTGTTTTACTTTTAAATGGTGTCAATGTATTTTAAAGTATATATATGTATAATTCGAATTATAGAGATTAAGGAGAAAAAAAAAATTTCTAGCACGTTTTAAGGAAACGAGTAGTGAACGTTTCAGTTGGTATAAGAGCAGTGGTTCTGTAAAGGGTTGTGCCACCATCAGTGCCGGGAAGCTCAGTCGTCAAGCCTCAATTTGTAATTTTACATGCTTTTTATGGTATACATTATGATACCTGCATAAGTACATGAATCATATGTTTATATCACATGTTTAATAGCTTTATGATAACATATGATTTATATGCTTTAAAATTTTTATACGTGATACGATATGAAATAAGAAATTATATGATTTCAACACATGTTGGTTTCGTGGTGGAATTGGACTATGTTGATTTTTGGGTTTTAGTATTGACATTCTACTTTTTGAGCCGTAAGTTAATCATGAATATTATGAATGCTTTGGGACACGTAGATTTTTCTACGAAAATACTGAGGACTCGTGAATACTAACTGAATTTATTTTGGGAATTTGAACTAAGGAATAATTATTCGAGGATTGCAACGACTTTGGGAGTATAAAAATGTATAATTCCAATGTTAGGTTTTAGTGAAAAGGTTGATTGGTTATGAGAATTTTTTTTGTGTGAATAATTTTAAAATGTTTGAAATTATGTTATGGGAAACCTCTAGAAGGAAATTACGTACGCCAAAAACTTATGGGTTAATGATATGATTTTTGAAAGTAAGGATCAAATGGGATGATTTTAGAGGAAATTAAGAATTAATTTTGCAATTGTTAAAGAATTTGGGGACTATTTTAGCAATAAGTGAGAATTGAATGGTTTAAACAAGTAGGTTTAAAACCTCTTACCAGATTAGGCCTAAATACTTCAGCTTTAATTTTGGTAAGAGACCAAAGACTATAATAAATTCGAGGATTCCTTATTAGGAATAGTAGAGTCCTAATTATGTGAAGGACCAATACATTTTAGTTGTTTTCCTAATTTTCCAATTTCTCTTTCTGATCCAAATATCATGAAAGCCCTCACCTTAAATATAAAAACTGAAGGTTTTGATATGATAGATGGAACAGAAAATGTTGTTCTATTATATAGAATTTGTTACAAGGTCATGAATTCAACGATATCTAATTTTAGAATCAATACTAATCAAATTAGTTCAAAAAGAGGAGAAACTACTCTTTTCATAACTGATATTACTAAAAGCAATATTATGATTCCTAAAACAATTAATTGGAGTCAAGTAACTTTGCCAGAAATCTGGAAAATGGAAAGTATAGCCCCTTCTCTAAAAGAAGAATCTAGAAAACTAGAAAGTATAGTTCAATATGTTGATGGAGATGTTGAAATAAAATTCTCATCTCAAAGACATCTACGAATTAAACTTCCTGAAGAAAGTAGAAATTCTACTTCTTCTATATCTGATTTTGAAAAAATTAGTATATCTGGTCTTCAAAAGACTAATGATAATGTATCTCATCCAGAATATAAAGTGGATATTCCCGAATCTAGTACTTCACGATTTCAACGAAGTTATTCTGTTAATAATAAAAAATCAGATTCCCCTACTTTTTCTGATATGAGATATAATGTTATGGTTATTAATAATAACTCTATTCAAAAAAGTTTAGATAAGATTAAAAATGTTAATAAGAAAAAATGGTTTTTAAGTTGTTTAAATTCTAGACAACAAACATTATATGTTTCAAGATATTTAGAATGGATTGAAGAAACTAAATTAAATTTAGATTTTTTCAAATGGATGGAAAATTTATATTTTCCAGCAAGAAATAAAATATTTCCAAATTTTAAAGATGAGTTTTTTATAAATACTCTTGAATCAACATATAAATTATATGTTCATGAAACTGGAGAAGAATCTTTTGAGATTCATCCTCCTTTTACTACTTTACAAATTAAAAAAGGTAATAAAGAAATTTATGCTACCCCTATAAAATCAGAAATAGGGCATGGTAATTTTGACCATATTATTCAACAGAATAATTTTACCAATCTTACTTTACATTCTATAAGAAATCAGACTACTAGAATTGAAGAAATTTTATCAAAGTCTAAACCAGGAATTTCTAGTGGGGAAAGTTCAAAAACTTTGATGATAAAACCTCCTCCTAATCTTAAAAAAGAAAATTTTCTTTTAAGTTCTAAAAAGGATGATGATTTTATGGAAGGTCTAATAGATCGATTACAAAAAATCAATATTAAAGAAAAAGGTTCTATTTCGGTAATTAACAAATCTGAACAACTAGATAATATTTCTAGTTCGTCAGAAGATGAAATGCAGATTAATAAAATGCATAAAGTATCAATTGTAAAACCTTTTTATAAAAAGGCAACACCTGTTGATCTTCAAATTGAAGAGAAAAAAGATTATGTTCAGTTTAATGGAGAAGCTATTACTGAATGGAATATAGATGGAAAATCTGAATATCAGATTAAAACTATTATTAAACAAATGTTAATATATTCTTCTGCAGCAAAGATAAAAGGTAATAATGATAGGCAAATTGCTCAAGCCATTATTACTGGTTTCACAGGCCAACTTCAAGGTTGGTGGGATTTTTATCTTTCTAAAGAAGCAAAGAATAAAATTCTAAACTCTTCTATAGTTGATCTTAATGGACGAGAAGAGTCAGATGCTGTAAATACACTTATTTATACAATTTTATCTAATTTTATTGGAGCAAATGAACTCCAATTAGATAGATCTCAAGAACAATTAATGAATCTGAGATGCCCAACATTATCTGAATTCAGATGGTATAAAGATGTTTTTATGACCAAAGTCTTAACCAGAAATGATTGCAATGCAAATTTCTGGAAAGAAAAATTTATATCCGGACTTCCGGTACTTTTTGCAGAAAGAGTAAAAAATAGATTAAAATCTAAATCTCCAACAAATTCTATAGATTGGAATATTCTTACTTATGGAGATTTATCTGCAGAAATAACTGCAGAAGGAATTAATCTTTGTAATGATATCAAGTTAAAAAGACAACTTGATATGCAAAAAGAAGAAAATAGAAATATTATTGGTGATTTTTGTGAGCAAATAGGCTTTCAACCAATACAATATCCTAAAAGGGATAAGAAAAAGAAACGATTTCCTTTTAAAAGAAAGAAACATTACTTAAAAGATAAAGAAAAATCTAAAAGATATTCTAAGAAAAGGTTTAAAAAACCTATAAAAAATGATTCTAAAGTTCCAGTATGCTGGAAATGTGGAAAAATTGGACATAAAGCTAATAAGTGTTATGTCAAGAAAAAGATTAATAATCTCAATATAAACAATGATTTAAAAGAATCATTGATAAACATTCTTCTAAATAAAGAAGAAGATTCAAAACAAAAAGATTTCTATATTAATATTATTGATGAATTATCAGAATATTCTAATAGCAGTTCAGATAATGATTCTGATAATGAAATAACAGAAAATAAAATATGTGATCCAAATTGTGATTGTGACACCTGTCTCATAAATTTTATGGGATTAGAAATAAATGTTATATCAAATGAAGAAACTTTCATTTTAGATCTCATAGATCAAATTAACGATCCTATAGAAAAAAGAAAAGCTATAGAACATTATTTAAATATGGCAAATCATAAGCCTCCTAAACTTGTACAAAATACAGTACAAGAACATGAATTATATTCTTACAATAAAATATTAGAAAAGGCTAAACAAAAAGAAAGAGAGCCTACTATTTCTGAATTAAAAGGAGAAATAGATCAGATAAAATCTGAAATAAAATATTTAAAAGAAAGAGTAAATACTCTTAGTATCAATAATAACACTTGGAAAAAGATTCGACTTCTGATGAAGAAGAAGAAAATATTTTACCAAAAAATGATAATGATCATGAAATAAATCAAATGGTATGGATCAATAAAATTGATCAGATTATTTCCCAAAAATGGTACTCAAAAGTAACATTAATTATTAATAAAAAATTTAAAATTACTATTGAAGCATTATTAGATACGGGAGCTGATGTAAATTGTATCAGTGAAGGAATTGTTCCTTCCAAATATTATAAAAAGACTACTCAATTTATAACAGCTGCTAATAAGCAACCTCTTATAGTTAATTACAAATTGTCTGATGTGGCAATATGTAATTCTGGAGTTTGTTTAAATACAACTTTTATTCTCATTAAAAATATATCTACTCCTGTGATTTTAGGAACTCCATTTTTCCAAATGTTATTTCCTATTAATAAAATTAATGAAAAGGGTTTATATACCAACATTAAAGGTAATGATTTATTTTTTCCATTCACAACAATACCAGTTTCAAAATCTATTAATATTTTACAAAAAATAGTGTGTAATAAAGAAAATTTTATTACTTCATTAAAAGATGAAATTCATTTTAAAAATATTAAAGAAAAATTAAATTTTGAAAAAATTCAAGAAAAAATAAAAATTATTTCTGAAAATATATCCAAAGAGATATGTGCTGATGTTCCTAATGCCTTTTGGAATAGGAAAAAACATCAGGTCAGTCTTCCTTATACAGATGATTTTAATGAGGATAAAATTCCTACAAAAGCAAGGCCTATAGCTATGGGGCCTAGACTTTTAAATTATTGCAAAGAAGAAATTGATAGTCTTCTTAAAAAAGAGTTAATCAGACCAAGTAATAGTCCTTGGAGTTGTCCAGCTTTCTATGTTGAAAATGCAGCCGAAATTGAAAGAGGAGCTCCAAGACTTGTTATCAATTATAAACCGCTTAATAAAGCATTAAAATGGATAAAGCATCCATTACCAAATAAAAGAGATTTACTAAATAGATTATTTAAAGGAAAAGTTTTCTCTTCTTTTGATTTAAAATCGGGATTTTATCAAATTCTTCTAAAAGAAGAAGATAAATATAAAACAGCTTTTACTGTACCATTTGGCCATTACGAATGGAATGTAATGCCATTTGGATTAAAAAATGCTCCAATGGAATTCCAAAATATAATGAATGAAATTTATAATTCATATATAGACTATATTATTGTCTATATAGATGATGTCCTTATATATTCTGATAATATTGATCAGCATTTTAAACATTTAAATATATTTATTCAAGTTACTAAAAAAGCTGGTTTGGCAGTAAATCAGAAAAAAGTAAAACTTTTTCAAACTAAGATAAAATTCTTAGGACATTATATTGAAAATGGAATAATAATTCCTATTGAAAGAGCAATTGTTTTTGCTGATAAATTTCCTGATAAAATCACTGATGTAAATCAATTACAAAGATTTCTTGGAAGTCTTAATTATATAGGAGATTTTTATAAAGATCTCGCTCAAGATTGTAAATTATTATTTCAAAGGTTGAAGAAAAATCCTCAACCATGGACTGATAGTCATACTTTAGCAATACAAAAAATAAAAGAAAGAGTTAAAGAACTCCCTTGTTTATCTATTGCTAATCCAGAAGCATTCAAAATAGTTGAAACAGACGCCTCTGATATTGGATATGGAGGAATACTTAAACAAAAATTAGATAATACATCTAAAGAAATTCTTGTAAGATATACTTCTGGAACTTGGAATAATACTCAAAAGAATTATTCTACAATAAAGAAAGAAATTCTTTCAATGGTTAAATGTATTACAAAATTTGAAAGTGATCTTTTAAATAAGAAATTTTTATTAAGAGTTGATTGCAAATCTGCTAAAGATATCCTTTTAAAAGATGTTAAAGTAATAGCATCTAAACAAATATTTGCTAGATGGCAAGCTATATTAGCATGTTTTGATTTTGATATTGAACATATCTCTGGAAAATCTAATTCTTTACCAGATTTTCTAACTAGAGAATTTTTGCAGGGAGCAACCTTGGAAAACGGTTCTAAAGAGACCAGCAACAGGAAAAAAGCCTATGAATAAGCCACCTTTTAAAAGAGGTGCTAATGTTCAGCAGCCTAATATGGCTACTACAGATGAAGAGAAATTTGATCCCATTAAAGAATTCGCAGATGATCCAACTGCATATGACATTCATTATTATAATAATGCTATATTTGCCTTAAAGGGATCAAAAGAGGAATTAAAATATCCTTATCTAATTTCAGGATGTCTTCATTGCTGTCCTGTTGACAAAGATCTAAAAGGTCTATCTCCAATTCATATAGCTCAAAGCTATTTAATTAAAGATTTACAACCCATATTGGGAAGAAAAACTCGTGATTATTTTGAAACTATTCTAGTCGAAACTGGCTCAGTTGAAATCCAACATATGGATCGCAATCGCGATTTTGCATTCTCTAAAATGATTATAAAGAAAATTATCCCAGCGGCTAATTGGGGTTTACCTCTCGGACAAGCCAGACAATTAAACACTTTTCAGGCAATGCCAAATATGTTTAATTATCATGATTATATCATGGCATGGGATACAATTCTTATTTATGAGAATTCTCAAAGAAAACATTCATGGTGGATTAAATTCCAATTAGATGATATTCATCAATTTATCCCTACCTGGTTCAAAACTTTTTTCTTCTCATGGGGGGTAATGCCCTCTATTTTTCCTAGAAATGTTAAAAACATATGGATTAAGTTTCAGCAAGCCAATCCACAATTTGACGGAATGACCGCAATAATTCAATTCTCCATTAATTATAATGTTCCCTGGATTATAAGATGGGAGTATGGATTACATGATTTGCCAAAAGAAAAATTTGAAATCAAATTTGCCCCTACCATTTTGATCAGAAAAATATTAATAAAATGGTGGGGAAAAGAAGACTTCTTTGGAGAAGGTAAAGCCTATGATCGACAAGGGGTAATAGCTCTTGGACCTGCCAGAGAAACTATGAAAAACATGAATCATGATACCCCAACTCAAACCACTTTACTTAAAGAACTTTTCCAACATTTGGACAAAGATACCATTACTTCTATGTTTTCAGAAGTATTTGGTGAAAAATCAAATATATCTACACAAGCATCTACCTCTTCAAAAGGAAAAGATAAAATGGAAGATGATACTACTATGGCAGAAAATGATGATCAAAATCAAGATGCACAGGATCCCTATGATGATGATGGTGATATTTTCGCATTACTTAATGCATGATTCAGAAGATGCAAGTTGGATGCCACCACCGATTGAGCTGGATGCTACTACCGACTAAAAGTCTCTTGTCATATGTGTGTATTATTGAGTTTGTAATTTTTATATTTTATTGAGTACGTGTCTTAATTGTATTGGTTTAAGTATTTCGATAGTGGATGTACTGTTTGCTTTTGGAGTCTATAAGAGTAGAGGTTTTCCTTTGTAATAGACACACCGAAAAACAACTACTCTCTTTCTGAATAAAATGTTTAATATTTCGAAGATTTCTCTCAAGCTTTGCTTTTTCAAACTTCTGCAAGATCATGTAAGTTTTAGTTTATGTCTTATAATTATATTTATGATCCACCCTTCGATTATATTATGCCATCTGCAAATTATTTGAAAATCTTAAAAAAGAAAATTAAATTAATCAATAATCAAATTAAAGATCTTGAAGATCGTTTAAAAGATCCAGAGATCAATCCTGTTTATAAACAGTGGTTTGTTTATCCACATTTGGAAAGATCCAAGATTACCTTAAAGGCATTTGAGAAGCAGAGCTCACAGCTTGCTGCTTAAATTTGAAGATTTGAAGATTAAAGATTAAATCTTTACTTGTGATTTATTTGAGATTAAATCTATATTCTCTGTGTAAGTTCTCTCTGTAAGTGGTATCAGAGCCATTGTAATTGAAGAAATTCTTCAGAAATTAATAAAAGTTATTCTTCTATTACGATCTTATTCTTTTATTCTGTAAGGAAGAAGGTAGTTATACCCGGGAGAAATCCTTAAGTCGGGTTCCATAAGGCCTGTAAAGCCAAAAGGTAAGGCAGGGTAAAGCCTTGACAGTATCTACCATATTCTTGAATGGATAAATTAATACGATCTTTTACGAAGAATAAATCTTCAAATAGTAATACTAAGAACAAAGAATTAATTATTTCTGAAAATTTCGAGAAAAATATTCAAAACTGGAAAATACCAGCATCTTCTAATATGAAGATCTATAGATCTAATGGATTTAATTTTAAATCCGACTATATTATTAAAACAATTGAAGAAGCGATTCCTTTAAAAGGAGGATACGACTCATTTAGTTTATTATCTCAAAAACTTGTTAATATTCACAAGCAAAATTACAAATTTATGCATTTGGGAATGATACAAGTAGGTTTAAAACCTCTTACCAGATTAGGCCTAAATACTTCAGCTTTAATTTTGGTAAGAGACCAAAGGCATAATAAATTCGAGGATTCCTTATTAGGAATAGTAGAGTCCTCATTATGTGAAGGACCAATACATTTTAGTTGTTTTCCTAATTTTCCAATTTCTCTTTCTGATCCAAATATCATGAAAGCCCTCACCTTAAATATAAAAACTGAAGGTTTTGATATGATAGATGGAACAGAAAATGTTGTTCTATTATATAGAATTTGTTACAAGGTCATGAATTCAACGATATCTAATTTTAGAATCAATACTAATCAAATTAGTTCAAAAAGAGGAGAAACTACTCTTTTCATAACTGATATTACTAAAAGCAATATTATGATTCCTAAAACAATTAATTGGAGTCAAGTTACTTTGCCAGAAATCTGGAAAATGGAAAGTATAGCCCCTTCTCTAAAAGAAGAATCTAGAAAACTAGAAAGTATAGTTCAATATGTTGATGGAGATGTTGAAATAAAATTCTCATCTCAAAGACATCTACGAATTAAACTTCCTGAAGAAAGTAGAAATTCTACTTCTTCTATATCTGATTTTGAAAAAATTAGTATATCTGGTCTTCAAAAGACTAATGATAATGTATCTCATCCAGAATATAAAGTGGATATTCCCGAATCTAGTACTTCACGATTTCAACGAAGTTATTCTGTTAATAATAGAAAATCAGATTCCCCTACTTTTTCTGATATGGGATATAATGTTATGGTTATTAATAATAACTCTATTCAAAAAAGTTTAGATAAGATTAAAAATGTTAATAAGTAAAAAATGGTTTTTAAGTTGTTTAAATTATAGACAACAAACATTATATGTTTCAAGATATTTAGAATGGATTGAAGAAACTAAATTAAATTTAGATTTTTTCAAATGGATGAAAAATTTATATTTTCCAGCAAGAAATAAAATATTTCCAAATTTTAAAGATGAGTTTTTTATAAATACTCTTGAATCAACATATAAATTATATGTTCATGAAACTGGAGAAGAATCTTTTGAGATTCATCCTCCTTTTACTACTTTACAAATTAAAAAAGGTAATAAAGAAATTTATGCTACCCCTATAAAATCAGAAATAGGGCATGGTAATTTTGACCATATTATTCAACAGAATAATTTTACCAATCTTACTTTACATTCTATAAGAAATCAGACTACTAGAATTGAAGAAATTTTATCAAAGTCTAAACCAGGAATTTCTAGTGGGGAAAGTTCAAAAACTTTGATGATAAAACCTCGTCCTAATCTTAAAAAAGAAAATTTTCTTTTAAGTTCTAAAAAGGATGATGATTTTATGGAAGGTCTAATAGATCGATTACAAAAAATCAATATTAAAGAAAAAGGTTCTATTTGGCCATTACGAATGGAATGTAATGCCATTTGGATTAAAAAATGCTCCAATAGAATTCCAAAATATAATGAATGAAATTTATAATTCATATATAGACTATATTATTGTCTATATAGATGATGTCCTTATATATTCTGATAATATTGATCAGCATTTTAAACATTTAAATATATTTATTCAAGTTACTAAAAAAGCTGGTTTGGCAGTAAATCAGAAAAAAGTAAAACTTTTTCAAACTAAGATAAAATTCTTAGGACATTATATTGAAAATGGAATAATAATTCCTATTGAAAGAGCAATTGTTTTTGCTGATAAATTTCCTGATAAAATCACTGATGTAAATCAATTACAAAGATTTCTTGGAAGTCTTAATTATATAGGAGATTTTTATAAAGATCTCGCTCAAGATTGTAAATTATTATTTCAAAGGTTGAAGAAAAATCCTCAACCATGGACTGATAGTCATACTTTAGCAATACAAAAAATAAAAGAAAGAGTTAAAGAACTCCCTTGTTTATCTATCGCTAATCCAGAAGCATTCAAAATAGTTGAAACAGACGCCTCTGATATTGGATATGGAGGAATACTTAAACAAAAATTAGATAATACATCTAAAGAAATTCTTGTAAGATATACTTCTGGAACTTGGAATAATACTCAAAAGAATTATTCTACAATAAAGAAAGAAATTCTTCAATGGTTAAATGTATTACAAAATTTGAAAGTGATCTTTTAAATAAGAAATTTTTATTAAGAGTTGATTGCAAATCTGCTAAAGATATCCTTTTAAAAGATGTTAAAGTAATAGCATCTAAACAAATATTTGCTAGATGGCAAGCTATATTAGCATGTTTTGATTTTGATATTGAACATATCTCTGGAAAATCTAATTCTTTACCAGATTTTCTAACTAGAGAATTTTTGCAGGGAGCAACCTTGGAAAACGGTTCTAAAGAGACCAGCAACAGGAAAAAAGCCTATGAATAAGCCACCTTTTAAAAGAGGTGCTAATGTTCAGCAGCCTAATATGGCTACTACAGATGAAGAGAAATTTGATCCCATTAAAGAATTCGCAGATGATCCAACTGCATATGACATTCATTATTATAATAATGCTATATTTGCCTTAAAGGGATCAAAAGAGGAATTAAAATATCCTTATCTAATTTCAGGATGTCTTCATTGCTGTCCTGTTGACAAAGATCTAAAAGGTCTATCTTCAATTCATATAGCTCAAAGCTATTTAATTAAAGATTTACAACCCATATTGGGAAGAAAAACTCGTGATTATTTTGAAACTATTCTAGTCGAAACTGGCTCAGTTGAAACCCAACATATGGATCGCAATCGCGATTTTGCATTCTCTAAATTGATTATAAAGAAAATTATCCCAGCGGCTAATTGGGGTTTACCTCTCGGACAAGCCAGACAATTAAACACTTTTCAGGCAATGCCAAATATGTTTAATTATCATGATTATATCATGGCATGGGATACAATTCTTATTTATGAGAATTCTCAAAGAAAACATTCATGGTGGATTAAATTCCAATTAGATGATATTCATCAATTTATCCATTTTATGGAAGGTCTAATAGATCGATTACAAAAAATCAATATTAAAGAAAAAGGTTCTATTTCGGTAATTAACAAATCTGAACAACTAGATAATATTTCTAGTTCGTCAGAAGATGAAATGCAGATTAATAAAATGCATAAAGTATCAATTGTAAAACCTTTTTATAAAAAGGCAACACCTGTTGATCTTCAAATTGAAGAGAAAAAAGATTATGTTCAGTTTAATGGAGAAGCTATTACTGAATGGAATATAGATGGAAAATCTGAATATCAGATTAAAACTATTATTAAACAAATGTTAATATATTCTTCTGCAGCAAAGATAAAAGGTAATAATGATAGGCAAATTGCTCAAGCCATTATTACTGGTTTCACAGGCCAACTTCAAGGTTGGTGGGATTTTTATCTTTCTAAAGAAGCAAAGAATAAAATTCTAAACTCTTCTATAGTTGATCTTAATGGACGAGAAGAGTCAGATGCTGTAAATACACTTATTTATACAATTTTATCTAATTTTATTGGAGCAAATGAACTCCAATTAGATAGATCTCAAGAACAATTAATGAATCTGAGATGCCCAACATTATCTGAATTCAGATGGTATAAAGATGTTTTTATGACCAAAGTCTTAACCAGAAATGATTGCAATGCAAATTTCTGGAAAGAAAAATTTATATCCGGACTTCCGGTACTTTTTGCAGAAAGAGTAAAAAATAGATTAAAATCTAAATCTCCAACAAATTCTATAGATTGGAATATTCTTACTTATGGAGATTTATCTGCAGAAATAACTGCAGAAGGAATTAATCTTTGTAATGATATCAAGTTAAAAAGACAACTTGATATGCAAAAAGAAGAAAATAGAAATATTATTGGTGATTTTTGTGAGCAAATAGGCTTTCAACCAATACAATATCCTAAAAGGGATAAGAAAAAGAAACGATTTCCTTTTAAAAGAAAGAAACATTACTTAAAAGATAAAGAAAAATCTAAAAGATATTCTAAGAAAAGGTTTAAAAAACCTATAAAAAATGATTCTAAAGTTCCAGTATGCTGGAAATGTGGAAAAATTGGACATAAAGCTAATAAGTGTTATGTCAAGAAAAAGATTAATAATCTCAATATAAACAATGATTTAAAAGAATCATTGATAAACATTCTTCTAAATAAAGAAGAAGATTCAAAACAAAAAGATTTCTATATTAATATTATTGATGAATTATCAGAATATTCTAATAGCAGTTCAGATAATGATTCTGATAATGAAATAACAGAAAATAAAATATGTGATCCAAATTGTGATTGTGACACATGTCTCATAAATTTTATGGGATTAGAAATAAATGTTATATCAAATGAAGAAACTTTCATTTTAGATCTCATAGATCAAATTAACGATCCTATAGAAAAAAGAAAAGCTATAGAACATTATTTAAATATGGCAAATCATAAGCCTCCTAAACTTGTACAAAATACAGTACAAGAACATGAATTATATTCTTACAATAAAATATTAGAAAAGGCTAAACAAAAAGAAAGAGAGCCTACTATTTCTGAATTAAAAGGAGAAATAGATCAGATAAAATCTGAAATAAAATATTTAAAAGAAAGAGTAAATACTCTTAGTATCAATAATAACACTTGGGAAAAAGATTCGACTTCTGATGAAGAAGAAGAAAATATTTTACCAAAAAATGATAATGATCATGAAATAAATCAAATGGTATGGATCAATAAAATTGATCAGATTATTTCCCAAAAATGGTACTCAAAAGTAACATTAATTATTAATAAAAAATTTAAAATTACTATTGAAGCATTATTAGATACGGGAGCTGATGTAAATTGTATCAGTGAAGGAATTGTTCCTTCCAAATATTATAAAAAGACTACTCAATTTATAACAGCTGCTAATAAGCAACCTCTTATAGTTAATTACAAATTGTCTGATGTGGCAATATGTAATTCTGGAGTTTGTTTAAATACAACTTTTATTCTCATTAAAAATATATCTACTCCTGTGATTTTAGGAACTCCATTTTTCCAAATGTTGTTTCCTATTAATAAAATTAATTAAAAGGGTTTATATACCAACATTAAAGGTAATGATTTATTTTTTCCATTCACAACAATACCAGTTTCAAAATCTATTAATATTTTACAAAAAATAGTGTGTAATAAAGAAAATTTTATTACTTCATTAAAAGATGAAATTCATTTTAAAAATATTAAAGAAAATTAAATTTTGAAAAAATTCAAGAAAAAATAAAAATTATTTCTGAAAATATATCCAAAGAGATATGTGCTGATGTTCCTAATGCCTTTTGGAATAGGAAAAAACATCAGGTCAGTCTTCCTTATACAGATGATTTTAATGAGGATAAAATTCCTACAAAAGCAAGGCCTATAGCTATGGGGCCTAGACTTTTAAATTATTGCAAAGAAGAAATTGATAGTCTTCTTAAAAAAGAGTTAATCAGACCAAGTAATAGTCCTTGGAGTTGTCCAGCTTTCTATGTTGAAAATGCAGCCGAAATTGAAAGAGGAGCTCCAAGACTTGTTATCAATTATAAACCGCTTAATAAAGCATTAAAATGGATAAAGCATCCATTACGAAATAAAAGAGATTTACTAAATAGATTATTTAAAGGAAAAGTTTTCTCTTCTTTTGATTTAAAATCGGGATTTTATCAAATTCTTCTAAAAGAAGAAGATAAATATAAAACAGCTTTTACTGTACCATTTGGCCATTACGAATGGAATGTAATGCCATTTGGATTAAAAAATGCTCCAATAGAATTCCAAAATATAATGAATGAAATTTATAATTCATATATAGACTATATTATTGTCTATATAGATGATGTCCTTATATATTCTGATAATATTGATCAGCATTTTAAACATTTAAATATATTTATTCAAGTTACTAAAAAAGCTGGTTTGGCAGTAAATCAGAAAAAAGTAAAACTTTTTCAAACTAAGATAAAATTCTTAGGACATTATATTGAAAATGGAATAATAATTCCTATTGAAAGAGCAATTGTTTTTGCTGATAAATTTCCTGATAAAATCACTGATGTAAATCAATTACAAAGATTTCTTGGAAGTCTTAATTATATAGGAGATTTTTATAAAGATCTCGCTCAAGATTGTAAATTATTATTTCAAAGGTTGAAGAAAAATCCTCAACCATGGACTGATAGTCATACTTTAGCAATACAAAAAATAAAAGAAAGAGTTAAAGAACTCCCTTGTTTATCTATTGCTAATCCAGAAGCATTCAAAATAGTTGAAACAGACGCCTCTGATATTGGATATGGAGGAATACTTAAACAAAAATTAGATAATACATCTAAAGAAATTCTTGTAAGATATACTTCTGGAACTTGGAATAATACTCAAAAGAATTATTCTACAATAAAGAAAGAAATTCTTTCAATGGTTAAATGTATTACAAAATTTGAAAGTGATCTTTTAAATAAGAAATTTTTATTAAGAGTTGATTGCAAATCTGCTAAAGATATCCTTTTAAAAGATGTTAAAGTAATAGCATCTAAACAAATATTTGCTAGATGGCAAGCTATATTAGCATGTTTTGATTTTGATATTGAACATATCTCTGGAAAATCTAATTCTTTACCAGATTTTCTAACTAGAGAATTTTTGCAGGGAGCAACCTTGGAAAACGGTTCTAAAGAGACCAGCAACAGGAAAAAAGCCTATGAATAAGCCACCTTTTAAAAGAGGTGCTAATGTTCAGCAGCCTAATATGGCTACTACAGATGAAGAGAAATTTGATCCCATTAAAGAATTCGCAGATGATCCAACTGCATATGACATTCATTATTATAATAATGCTATATTTGCCTTAAAGGGATCAAAAGAGGAATTAAAATATCCTTATCTAATTTCAGGATGTCTTCATTGATGTCCTGTTGACAAAGATCTAAAAGGTCTATCTCCAATTCATATAGCTCAAAGCTATTTAATTAAAGATTTACAACCCATATTGGGAAGAAAAACTCGTGATTATTTTGAAACTATTCTAGTCGAAACTGGCTCAGTTGAAATCCAACATATGGATCGCAATCGCGATTTTGCATTCTCTAAAATGATTATAAAGAAAATTATCCCAGCGGCTAATTGGGGTTTACCTCTCGGACAAGCCAGACAATTAAACACTTTTCAGGCAATGTCAAATATGTTTAATTATCATGATTATATCATGGCATGGGATACAATTCTTATTTATGAGAATTCTCAAAGAAAACATTCATGGTGGATTAAATTCCAATTAGATGATATTCATCAATTTATCCATTTTATGGAAGGTCTAATAGATCGATTACAAAAAATCAATATTAAAGAAAAAGGTTCTATTTCGGTAATTAACAAATCTGAACAACTAGATAATATTTCTAGTTCGTCAGAAGATGAAATGCAGATTAATAAAATGCATAAAGTATCAATTGTAAAACCTTTTTATAAAAAGGCAACACCTGTTGATCTTCAAATTGAAGAGAAAAAAGATTATGTTCAGTTTAATGGAGAAGCTATTACTGAATGGAATATAGATGGAAAATCTGAATATCAGATTAAAACTATTATTAAACAAATGTTAATATATTCTTCTGCAGCAAAGATAAAAGGTAATAATGATAGGAAAATTGCTCAAGCCATTATTACTGGTTTCACAGGCCAACTTCAAGGTTGGTGGGATTTTTATCTTTCTAAAGAAGCAAAGAATAAAATTCTAAACTCTTCTATAGTTGATCTTAATGGACGAGAAGAGTCAGATGCTGTAAATACACTTATTTATACAATTTTATCTAATTTTATTGGAGCAAATGAACTCCAATTAGATAGATCTCAAGAACAATTAATGAATCTGAGATGCCCAACATTATCTGAATTCAGATGGTATAAAGATGTTTTTATGACCAAAGTCTTAACCAGAAATGATTGCAATGCAAATTTCTGGAAAGAAAAATTTATATCCGGACTTCCGGTACTTTTTGCAGAAAGAGTAAAAAATAGATTAAAATCTAAATCTCCAACAAATTCTATAGATTGGAATATTCTTACTTATGGAGATTTATCTGCAGAAATAACTGCAGAAGGAATTAATCTTTGTAATGATATCAAGTTAAAAAGACAACTTGATATGCAAAAAGAAGAAAATAGAAATATTATTGGTGATTTTTGTGAGCAAATAGGCTTTCAACCAATACAATATCCTAAAAGGGATAAGAAAAAGAAACGATTTCCTTTTAAAAGAAAGAAACATTACTTAAAAGATAAAGAAAAATCTAAAAGATATTCTAAGAAAAGGTTTAAAAAACCTATAAAAATGATTCTAAAGTTCCAGTATGCTGGAAATGTGGAAAAATTGGACATAAAGCTAATAAGTCTTATGTCAAGAAAAAGATTAATAATCTCAATATAAACAATGATTTAAAAGAATCATTGATAAACATTCTTCTAAATAAAGAAGAAGATTCAAAACAAAAGATTTCTATATTAATATTATTGATGAATTATCAGAATATTCTAATAGCAGTTCAGATAATGATTCTGATAATGAAATAACAGAAAATAAAATATGTGATCCAAATTGTGATTGTGAAACCTGTCTCATAAATTTTATGGGATTAGAAATAAATGTTATATCAAATGAAGAAACTTTCATTTTAGATCTCATAGATCAAATTAACGATCCTATAGAAAAAAGAAAAGCTATAGAACATTATTTAAATATGGCAAATCATAAGCCTCCTAAACTTGTACAAAATACAGTACAAGAACATGAATTATATTCTTACAATAAAATATTAGAAAATGCTAAACAAAAAGAAAGAGAGCCTACTATTTCTGAATTAAAAGGAGAAATAGATCAGATAAAATCTGAAATAAAATATTAAAAGAAAGAGTAAATACTCTTAGTATCAATAATAACACTTGGGAAAAAGATTCGACTTCTGATGAAGAAGAAGAAAATATTTTACCAAAAAATGATAATGATCATGAAATAAATCAAATGGTATGGATCAATAAAATTGATCAGATTATTTCCCAAAAATGGTACTCAAAAGTAACATTAATTATTAATAAAAAATTTAAAATTACTATTGAAGCATTATTAGATACGGGAGCTGATGTAAATTGTATCAGTGAAGGAATTGTTCCTTCCAAATATTATAAAAAGACTACTCAATTTATAACAGCTGCTAATAAGCAACCTCTTATAGTTAATTACAAATTGTTTGATGTGGCAATATGTAATTCTGGAGTTTGTTTAAATACAACTTTTATTCTCATTAAAAATATATCTATTCTTGTGATTTTAGGAACTCCATTTTTCCAAATGTTGTTTCCTATTAATAAAATTAATGAAAAGGGTTTATATACCAACATTAAAGGTAATGATTTATTTTTTCCATTCACAACAATACCTGTAGTGCCCAAATTCAGTACACGTATAACCCATGCATTCATTTAATTATTAAATCATTTAATTAGTTTAAATGAGTTTTATCCATGCATAATTTATGAAAGCTCATTATTTTAAATTATTCATGTCTATGTTGATGCACGTTAAAACGTTTGTCGAGTTTCATGTTTCAGGCGATTATTCGAAGCGGGATTGAGGAACAGACCCGGTGACGATTTTGGCAATTTAAAACGTGGTATTCTATTTTAAGTTGAGTTGGGGGCATTTTAAATAATTTATGGAGTTTTAGCATTTTTAAGCCTAAATCATTTAGTTAGTAATTTTAAGAGTTTAAAACTTTTAAAATTAGCATTTTGTGTGTTATTTTAATTGAGGAGTTTATTTTTAAGTTTAGTAGTGGGGAATCTTAAGTTTCTAAAATGATTATTGAAACTTTGTTTGGGGATTAAGTGAGTAGATTAGTATTATTTTTATACTTAATTTAATTAAACCATTCTTTAATCCCAAATTAATTATTAAGCAAAAACCTTTCCCCCAAATTTATTCAACTCACGCTACACACACACATTACACGTTTCTACACACTTTTACACACACCTAGAGCCGTAAAACACACACACTTCATTCTATCTTAAAAATTTTGAGAGAAAATATTAGGGTTCTTGAGCACATAGCAGCCGCCCCCTCCCTCTGAAATTCCAGCAAGGTTTTGTTGTGTTTTCTTCAAAGATTTTAGCGCCACAATCGTTCCGGATCAACCTCGCTTCCATCTCCGCTTCGGTGACGCCGTTTCAGTAACGTTTGATATCATAAGGCACGTATATTCTGTTCTTGCTGTGTCGATCAAGTCATATATCGAATTGCGTTGTTTTTATGCGTAAAAGTTATGTATGATGATAGTAGTTTGAGCGGATCATGGATCGGATCAATCTCGAAGGAAAATTTTTAGATCTAAAACTCGTTTTTACTGTTCATGTCAAAACTGCGATTTTTCTGTTCATATTTTGGGAAACCTTCAACGGCAAAAACGTAGAACTTTTTGATACCTTCGATTTGACATAAAATTCAAGATTTTTGGACGAAAAATGAGAGAGTTATGATATTTTTCGTGTGACTGCTCAAACTGAAATTTTAAGAAAAGTTTGGTACCATTGTATTTTTGAAGTTTTATGTTGCAGGCTTCGTTGGAAATCGACGGGCGATCGTCGCTGCATATGAGTATGTTAGTATTGAGGTTTGTTGTAGGTCTCAAGGTTTTGTTGGACGTCGTTAGGTGTTTGAATTAGTTAAAGTCGTAGGAACTCGATTGATGTCAATTGCCAATTAGCGCTGTATTGGGTAGCATGGTGGACGTCGTATCTTGAAGTGTTTATATAAGTTTTATGCAATGTTATGGTGTCCTTAAGGTGTTGAATCATCGTGTTCAAGTGTCAATTTGGGTGTGTAGGCATGTGCATAAGTTTTCTCGCAGGTTTCTTCGTACAGTGTGCAGACGGACCCCCACACGGACCCGAGCACGGGGTCCGTGTCTTTGTTTTCCCCTTGGTGCGTCTTTACAGTAGGTACACGGACCTGGTTCCGGACCCATACACGGGGTCCGTGCCCCTTCCCTTCCCGAGTAGTCCTTTTACAGTACCTACACGGACCCTCACCGGACCCTGACACGGGGTCCGTGCCTTTGTTTTCCTTCGGTGTCAATGTCCAGAGCCTACACGGACCCCTACACGGATGTAGGTACGGGGTCCGTGTCCTTCATTTTTGGGGAAGGATAATTTATTATGCTTTGAGGTTAGACGTCATGGGTTAGTACAATGATTTACAAAGTCGAGTCATGGGGAATTGTAGAACGTCCTAAGAATTTAATGAACTCGTAAGTGAGCATGATTTACCTACGTCTAAGTATGCAAGTTAAGCATGTCAATCCATGATCAGTATGTGCAGCAACGGCCCCGATCGAAGCCCAACGAATCCCTCAACGCCAAGTAAATATGTTTGACGTGCAAAGAAAATATGTTTAAGTTTTTGAGGTATGCTAATTGACTTGTGACCAAATTATGAATGGGTTTGGAAGTCGGTGAATGTGGCCGAGGACCTCTCCGCCCCGTTAAATTATGAACGGGTTAGATCGTGGTTGGAAAGCGTTAAATTATGAACGGGGACCAACCAGCCCGTTAAATTATGAACGGGGATCTCATGTATGCGACAGTGGATACGTCCCTGTCAGCCCAGTACTGTGGTGTGTCTGATCAGGCGTTTATTATGTATGGGTCACTTGCTTTGAAACATCCTCTACGCAAAATGATGAAGTTATGTATGTTCAAGTATGTTCAAGTATGCAGCATGTTTATGAAAAGTTTAAGTTATGGCACGTTGAAGTATGTATGTACGTATGTTCAAGTTTTAATACGCAAGTTCAAGTTTCAAGTTATGTATGTCCTATTTTAAAGTTGCATGTGATTTTATTATGTAGTACTCGTTATTCCAGTTGATACGTGTCGAGTCTTTAGACTCACTAGACTTGATCGATGCAGGTGACTATGTCGATGGGGAGACGGGAGGTGGCGACCAAGGGGCAGGCTTGGACTGAGTAGGAGGCTAGACCCGAGGACCGCCTACGTTATTTTAAGATTTTAAGCATGAAAACTTTTATACTCTGATTTTATGTTTGGTTGTGAGACAGCTTTTCTTTTAGCAAATTTTAATTGTGATGGTGGATTTTAAAGATATGTTATGAATGATGGGTGACGACCGTGTGTATGTTTTTATTTAAGAAAATTTTTAATTTTTCCGCAAATTTTAAGTATGAGAAGTACGGTTCGTTACAGTTGGTATCAGAGCGGTGTTCTTGTAAAGGGTTATGCCTACTGCCAGTCGCAAGAAGCTCTCGAGGTCACACCTCAAGTCTGTAAGTTTTAAAGTTTTGAGTTATGCTATGTATTATGCATTAAGTCATGATTTCAGCACGTCTATGTTTTAAATTCGATTTACGTGCATCTTATGATATTGGTATTGCATACATGCATGTTGGGTTTACGTGTTGGGTAATTTGTTGGAACAGTATGCCTCCTAGACGTGTGATCGACCGTGAAACAAGAGATGAGAACAGAGAGCATCGGGAGGAGGAGAGGGCCAATCCTCCACCACCTCCACCACCAGATATGCAGGCTCAGATGCTTGCTGGTATGACACAGTTCTTCGCACAGTTTGCGGGGAACCAGGCAGCAGCAGGCGCAGGGGCGAGGCCCCAACCAGAGGCAGTATATGAGAGGTTTAGGAGGATGAGTCCGAAGGAGTTTTCGGGTACTACTGACCCGATGGTCGCTGAAGGATGGATCAAGTCCATCGAAGTAATCTTTGACTTTATGGAACTGACCGACGCAGATAGGGTCAGATGTGCCACGTTCCTTCTGACAGGGGACGCCAGATTATGGTGGGAGAGTGCATCTGTGGCAGTCAACTTGCAGGTGCTGCCTTGGAATGGTTTCAAGGAAGTTTTCTACTCCAAGTACTTCACTGAGGAAGTACGAACCAGACTCACCAACGAGTTTATGACGTTGCGGCAGGGGGACAGTAGCGTGGCAGATTTTGTTAGGAAGTTTGAGAGGGGATGTCACTTCGTGCCCCTCATTGCTAATGATGTCCAGGCGAAGTTGAGGCACTTCTTAAATGGTTTGCGGCCGATCTTGCGCCGTGACGTGAGGGTAGTTGGCCATACTTCTTATGCAGTTGCAGTCTCTAGAGCTCTGGCTGCAGAGCAAGACCAGCGGGATATTGAGGCAGACAGGCAGGGCAAGAGGCCCTATCAGGCTCCACCGCAGCCACAACATCAACAGCAGAATCAGCGACCCCACTTTAAGAAACCGTATCAGGGGCCACCAGGAAAGAAACTTTTTCAGGGACCGCCGAAGGGCAAGGGTCCCGTTCAGCAGCAAGGGGCGCCGCAGAGGCCCGTTGTTTACCCAGTGTGCCAGAAGTGCAACCGTCAGCATCCCGGACAGTGCCTGTGGGGATCCGGGAAATGTTTTAAATGTGGGGCTACAGATCACGTGCTGAAAGAGTGCCCACAGTGGAAGCAACCAACCCAGGGCAGAGTATTTGCCATGCATGCACAGGAGGCGGACCCAGACACCACCCTACTGACTGGTAAACTTTTCTACCTAAGCTCAGTATTATATTGCCTTGCATGTGGAATTTTTCTTCTTGGGATTATTAGCGTGCTATTAATACTTTGTGTACCTAAGGTTATTTAGTTCTATTGTGCTTAAGGTTTATGGTATAAATTTTGAGATATAAGTTAGTTTTGTGTTGTGCTAACGCGTCTCAGGAAACATTTTCATTAAGAGACTATCCACAACCGCGTTGATAGACTCAGGAGCCACTCACTCCTTCATATCAGAGACGTTTGCTAATCATTTGGACCTCAAGTCCATAGGCCTAGACTGTGAACTTTTCGGTGACAGTCCCGTCAGGGGAAGAACTGTTGGCTACCAGTGTGATCAGAGACATTGATCTAGAACTACATGGCCACCTGGTATACGCAGATTTAATCCTATTGCCGATGCCAGAGTTTGATATCATTCTGGGAATGGACTGGTTGACCAAGTACATAGTCTTAATCGACTTTCAGAAGAGGTCAGTTTTGGTTAGACCGCCGGGCATGGAGCAGTTTCTTTTTGAACCAGCCAGATGGAGGAGTTTCCCTCGCATGATCTCGTGCATGCAGGCAAGGAGGCTAATTTCTAAGGGGTGTCAGGCCTTCTTGGCTAGTATTATCTCAGCGCCTGACGTGTCCACTCCATCTTTATCAGAGGTACCTGTAGTCAAAGAATTTCCAGACGTCTTTCCTGATGACGTCACCGGCCTTCCACCAGAGAGAGAGGTGGAGTTTGCAATCGATCTCGTGCCAGGCACAGCGCCAATCTCTAAGGCACCGTACAGATTAGCTCCAGCTGAGATGTTAGAGCTCAAGCAGCAGATTCAGGAGCTCCTCGACAAAGGATTTATCCGCCCTAGTTTCTCACCGTGGGGCGCGCCAGTGCTTTTTGTGAAGAAGAAGGATGGGAGCATGAGACTGTGCATCGATTACCGAGAGCTGAACAAGGTAACGATCAAGAATAAGTACCCACTTCCAAGAATCGAAGACTTGTTTGATCAATTGCAGGGAGCTACAGTTTTCTCTAAGATAGATCTTCGATCAGGGTATCATCAGCTGAATGTTAAGGATTCAGATGTTCATAAGACAGCCTTCAGGACCAGATACGGGCATTACGAGTTCTTAGTAATGCCGTTTGGATTGACCAATGCTCCAGCAATTTTCATGGACCTCATGAACCGAGTATTTCAGCCGTTCCTCGATCAATTCGTCATAGTATTCATTGACGAGATTCTAATATACTCGAAGAGCCATGAGGAGCACAACCAGCACTTGAGGACAGTATTACAGACATTGCAGAGTCGCAAGTTATTTGCGAAATTCAGTAAGTGTGAATTTTGGTTAGAAAAGGTAGCATTTTTGGGGCATATAGTATCTGGCAGTGGAATCGAGGTGGATCCAGCGAAAGTAGCGGCTGTCAAGGAATGGGTTGAGCCGAAGAATGCATCTGAAATCCGCAGCTTCTTGGGTTTAGCAGGCTACTACCGTAAGTTTATTAAGGGATTTTCATCCATAGCGGTGCCACTCACTTCACTCACCAAGAAGAATGCTAAGTTCGTGTGGAGTGAAGAATGCCAGAAGAGCTTCGACACGTTGAAGCAAGCTCTTATTTCGGCGCCAGTGCTAGCCATGCCAACAGGGCAAGGTGAATTTGTGCTCTACACCGATGCATCTAAGCTCGGGTTAGGTGCAGTATTGATGCAGCAAGGTCGAGTCATAGCTTATGCTTCCAGGCAGTTGAAGGTGCACGAGAAGAACTACCCGACGCACGATCTTGAGTTAGCCGCCGTCGTCTTCGCACTGAAAATTTGGAGACACTATCTATACGGCGAGAAATTTCAGATTTTCACCGACCACAAGAGTCTCAAATATTTCTTCACACAGAAAGAGTTGAATATGAGACAGAGACGGTGGTTAGAACTTGTGAAAGATTACGACTGCGAGATTAGCTACCATCCGGGAAAAGCTAATGTTGTCGCAGACGCCTTGAGCAGGAAAGTGGCAGTGGTAGCTCAGTTGTCAGCTCGGAGACCGCTACAGTCGGAGATTCAGAAGTTTGGTCTAGAGATTTATCGTGATGGCAAGGCTCCTAGGCTGTCTAATCTGACAGTCAAGTCTGATTTGCTAGACCGTATCCGAGCAGGTCAGTCTTCAGATGAGGAAGTTACAGAAATGGAGACTGAAAGACGAAGCCAAGGGCAGTGTGCTGTACACAGTTTCAGACGGCATTGTGAGATACAGAAGTAGAATGTGGGTGCCTAGTGTTGGTTCGATCAGACAGGATATTTTGACAGAGGCACACGCATCTCCGTATTCCATTCACCAAGGAGGCACCAAGATGTACAAAGACCTACAGTTATTGTATTGGTGGCCAGGGATGAAGCGAGACATCCGTAGATTTGTATCAGAATGTCTCACTTGCCAGCAGGTAAAAGCTGAACATCAGAGGCCAGCAGGATTGGTTAAGCCACTTCCCATTCCCGAGTGGAAGTGGGAGAACATTACTATGGATTTTGTGGTTGGATTACCGAGATCAGTCAGAGGATCGAACTCCATTTGGGTTATAGTAGACAGACTCACTAAGTCAGCGCATTTTCTGCCAGTGAAGACGACTTTCTCCATGACGCAGTATGTGGATCTCTATATCCGGGAGATCGTCCGGTTGCATGGTTTCCCAGTCTCTATTGTGTCCGACAGGGACCCGAGGTTTACATCGTCCTTCTGGAAGAGCTTACATGCAGCTATGGGGACGAAGTTGCTTTTTAGTACAGCTTTTCACCCGCAGACAGATGGCCAGTCTGAGAGAGTGATTCAGGTTTTAGAGGATTTGCTAAGGGCGTGCATGATTGATTTTCAAGGAGCTCGGGAGTCTAGACTACCTCTAGTGGAGTTCACCTACAACAACAGATTCCAGGCATCCATTGGGATGGCCCCCTATGAGGCATTGTATGGGAGGAAGTGCAGATCACCAGTTCATTGGGATGAAGTTGGTGAGAGAGCAGAGCTTGGGACAGAAATAGTTCAGCAGACTGCAGACGTGGTGGTCAAAATTCGTGAGAGAATGAAGACTGCCCAGAGCCGTCAGAAGAGCTACGCCGATAAGAGGAGGAGGGATCTCGAGTTTGCCGTAGGAGATCACGTCTTCGTCAAGATAGCACCCATGAAGGGTGTTATGAGATTTGGGAAGAGAGGCAAGTTGAGTCCGAGGTTTATTGGACCTTTTGAGATTTTGGACAGAGTTGGGACACTAGCTTATCGTGTTGCCCTTCCGTCGAATCTGGCCGGGGTGCACAATGTGTTCCATGTCTCGATGTTGAGAAAATATTTGGCTAATCCTTCGCACATTCTGAGTTATGAACCCTTGCAGCTTGCTCCAGATTTATCTTATGAGGAAAGACCGACTCAAATCCTCGACAGACAGGAGCGCAGACTCCGGAACAAAGTGACAAAGCTAGTCAAAGTTCGGTGGCAGAACCAATCAGTGGAAGAGGCCACATGGGAATCAGAGACAGATATGAGACTTCGCTACCCGGAGTTGTTCGGTAAGACTTAATTTCGAGGACGAAATTTTTATAAGTGGGTGAGGAACTGTAGTGCCCAAATTCAGTACACGTATAACCCATGCATTCATTTAATTATTAAATCATTTAATTAGTTTAAATGAGTTTTATCCATGCATAATTTATGAAAGCTCATTATTTTAAATTATTCATGTCTATGTTGATGCACGTTAAAACGTTTGTCGAGTTTCATGTTTCAGGCGATTATTCGAAGCGGGATTGAGGAACAGACCCGGTGACGATTTTGGCAATTTAAAACGTGGTATTCTATTTTAAGTTGAGTTGGGGGCATTTTAAATAATTTATGGAAGTTTTAGCATTTTTAAGCCTAAATCATTTAGTTAGTAATTTTAAGAGTTTAAAACTTTTAAAATTAGCATTTTGTGTGTTATTTTAATTGAGGAGTTTATTTTTAAGTTTAGTAGTGGGGAATCTTAAGTTTCTAAAATGATTATTGAAACTTTGTTTGGGGATTAAGTGAGTAGATTAGTATTATTTTTATACTTAATTTAATTAAACCATTCTTTAATCCCAAATTAATTATTAAGCAAAAACCTTTCCCCCAAATTTATTCAACTTACGCTACACACACACACTACACGTTTCTACACACTTTTACACACACCTAGAGCCGTAAAACACACACACTTCATTCTATCCTTTTTATCTTAAAAATTTTGAGAGAAAATATTAGGGTTCTTGAGCACATAGCAGCCGCCCCCTCCCTCTGAAATTCCAGCAAGGTTTTGTTGTGTTTTCTTCAAAGATTTTAGCGCCACAATCGTTCCGGATCAACCTCGCTTCCATCTCCGCTTTGGTGACGCCGTTTCGGTAACGTTTGATATCATAAGGCACGTATATTCTGTTCTTGCTGTGTCGATCAAGTCATATATCGAATTGCGTTGTTTTTATGCGTAAAAGTTATGTATGATGATAGTAGTTTGAGCGGATCATGGATCGGATCAATCTCGAAGGAAAATTTTTAGATCTAAAACTCGTTTTTACTGTTCATGTCAAAACTGCGATTTTTCTGTTCATATTTTGGGAAAACCTTCAACGGCAAAAACGTATAACTTTTCGATATCTTGGATTTGACATAAAATTCAAGATTTTTGGACGAAAAATGAGAGAGTTATGATATTTTTCGTGTGACTGCTCAAACTGAAATTTTAAGAAAAGTTTGGTACCATTGTATTTTTGAAGTTTTATGTTGCAGGCTTCGTTGGAAATCGACGGGCGATCGTCGCTGCATATGAGTATGTTAGTATTGAGGTTTGTTGTAGGTCTCAAGGTTTTGTTGGACGTCGTTAGGTGTTTGAATTAGTTAAAGTCGTAGGAACTCGATTGATGTCAATTGCCAATTAGCGCTGTATTGGGTAGCATGGTGGACGTCGTATCTTGAAGTGTTTATATAAGTTTTATGCAATGTTATGGTGTCCTTAAGGTGTTGAATCATCGTGTTCAAGTGTCAATTTGGGTGTGTAGGCATGTGCATAAGTTTTCTCGCAGGTTTCTTCGTACAGTGTGCAGACGGACCCCCACACGGACCCGAGCACGGGGTCCGTGTCTTTGTTTTCCCCTTGGTGCGTCTTTACAGTAGGTACACGGACCTGGTTCCGGACCCATACACGGGGTCCGTGCCCCTTCCCTTCCCGAGTAGTCCTTTTACAGTACCTACACGGACCCTCACCCGGACCCTGACACGGGGTCCGTGCCTTTGTTTTCCTTCGGTGTCAATGTCCAGAGCCTACACGGACCCCTACACGGATGTAGGTACGGGGTCCGTGTCCTTCATTTTTGGGGAAGGATAATTTATTATGCTTTGAGGTTAGACGTCATGGGTTAGTACAATGATTTACAAAGTCGAGTCATGGGGAATTGTAGAACGTCCTAAGAATTTAATGAACTCGTAAGTGAGCATGATTTACCTACGTCTAAGTATGCAAGTTAAGCATGTCAATCCATGATCAGTATGTGCAGCAACGGCCCCGATCGAAGCCCAACGAATCCCTCAACGCCAAGTAAATATGTTTGACGTGCAAAGAAAATATGTTTAAGTTTTTGAGGTATGCTAATTGACTTGTGACCAAATTATGAATGGGTTTGGAAGTCGGTGAACGTGGCCGAGGACCTCTCCGCCCCGTTAAATTATGAACGGGTTAGATCGTGGTTAGAAAGCGTTAAATTATGAACGGGGACCAACCAGCCCGTTAAATTATGAACGAGGATCTCATGTATGCGACAGTGGATACGTCCCTGTCAGCCCAGTACTGTGGTGTGTCTGATCAGGCGTTTATTATGTATGGGTCACTTGCTATGAAACATCCTCTACGCAAAATGATGAAGTTATGTATGTTCAAGTATGTTCAAGTATGCAGCATGTTTATGAAAAGTTTAAGTTATGGCACGTTGAAGTATGTATGTACGTATGTTCAAGTTTTAATACGCAAGTTCAAGTTTCAAGTTATGTATGTCCTATTTTAAAGTTGCATGTGATTTTATTATGTAGTACTCGTTATTCCAGTTTATACGTGTTGAGTCTTTAGACTCACTAGACTTGATCGATGCAGGTGACTATGTCGATGGGGAGACGGGAGGTGGCGACCAAGGGGCAGGCTTGGACTGAGTAGGAGGCTAGACCCGAGGACCGCCTACGTTATTTTAAGATTTTAAGCATGAAAACTTTTATACTCTGATTTTATGTTTGGTTGTGAGACAGCTTTTCTTTTAGCAAATTTTAATTGTGATGGTGGATTTTAAAGATATGTTATGAATGATGGGTGACGACCGTGTGGATGTTTTTATTAAGAAAATTTTTAATTTTTCCGCAAATTTTAAGTATGAGAAGTACGGTTCGTTACAATACCAGTTTCAAAATCTATTAATATTTTACAAAAAATTGTGTGTAATAAAGAAAATTTTATTACTTCATTAAAAGATGAAATTCATTTTAAAAATATTAAAGAAAAATTAAATTTTGAAAAAATTCAAGAAAAAATAAAAATTATTTCTGAAAATATATCCAAAGAGATATGTGCTGATGTTCCTAATGCCTTTTGGAATAGGAAAAAACATCAGGTCAGTCTTCCTTATACAGATGATTTTAATGAGGATAAAATTCCTACAAAAGCAAGGCCTATAGCTATGGGGCCTAGACTTTTAAATTATTGCAAAGAAGAAATTGATAGTCTTCTTAAAAAAGAGTTAATCAGACCAAGTAATAGTCCTTGGAGTTGTCCAGCTTTCTATGTTGAAAATGCAGCCGAAATTGAAAGAGGAGCTCCAAGACTTGTTATCAATTATAAACCGCTTAATAAAGCATTAAAATGGATAAAGCATCCATTACCAAATAAAAGAGATTTACTAAATAGATTATTTAAAGGAAAAGTTTTCTCTTCTTTTGATTTAAAATCGGGATTTTATCAAATTCTTCTAAAAGAAGAAGATAAATATAAAACAGCTTTTACTGTACCATTTGGCCATTACGAATGGAATGTAATGCCATTTGGATTAAAAAATGCTCCAATGGAATTCCAAAATATAATGAATGAAATTTATAATTCATATATAGACTATATTATTGTCTATATAGATGATGTCCTTATATATTCTGATAATATTGATCAGCATTTTAAACATTTAAATATATTTATTCAAGTTACTAAAAAAGCTGGTTTGGCAGTAAATCAGAAAAAAGTAAAACTTTTTCAAACTAAGATAAAATTCTTAGGACATTATATTGAAAATGGAATAATAATTCCTATTGAAAGAGCAATTGTTTTTGCTGATAAATTTCCTGATAAAATCACTGATGTAAATCAATTACAAAGATTTCTTGGAAGTCTTAATTATATAGGAGATTTTTATAAAGATCTCGCTCAAGATTGTAAATTATTATTTCAAAGGTTGAAGAAAAATCCTCAACCATGGACTGATAGTCATACTTTAGCAATACAAAAAATAAAAGAAAGAGTTAAAGAACTCCCTTGTTTATCTATTGCTAATCCAGAAGCATTCAAAATAGTTGAAACAGACGCCTCTGATATTGGATATGGAGGAATACTTAAACAAAAATTAGATAATACATCTAAAGAAATTCTTGTAAGATATACTTCTGGAACTTGGAATAATACTCAAAAGAATTATTCTACAATAAAGAAAGAAATTCTTTCAATGGTTAAATGTATTACAAAATTTGAAAGTGATCTTTTAAATAAGAAATTTTTATTAAGAGTTGATTGCAAATCTGCTAAAGATATCCTTTTAAAAGATGTTAAAGTAATAGCATCTAAACAAATATTTGCTAGATGGCAAGCTATATTAGCATGTTTTGATTTTGATATTGAACATATCTCTGGAAAATCTAATTCTTTACCAGATTTTCTAACTAGAGAATTTTTGCAGGGAGCAACCTTGGAAAACGGTTCTAAAGAGACCAGCAACAGGAAAAAAGCCTATGAATAAGCCACCTTTTAAAAGAGGTGCTAATGTTCAGCAGCCTAATATGGCTACTACAGATGAGAGAAATTTGATCTCATTAAAGAATTCGCAGATGATCCAACTGCATATGACATTCATTATTATAATAATGCTATATTTGCCTTAAAGGGATCAAAAGAGGAATTAAAATATCCTTATCTAATTTCAGGATGTCTTCATTGCTGTCCTGTTGACAAAGATCTAAAAGGTCTATCTCCAATTCATATAGCTCAAAGCTATTTAATTAAAGATTTACAACCCATATTGGGAAGAAAAACTCGTGATTATTTTGAAACTATTCTAGTCGAAACTGGCTCAGTTGAAATCCAACATATGGATCGCAATCGCGATTTTGCATTCTCTAAAATGATTATAAAGAAAATTATCCCAGCGGCTAATTGGGGTTTACCTCTCGGACAAGCCAGACAATTAAACACTTTTCAGGCAATGCCAAATATGTTTAATTATCATGATTATATCATGGCATGGGATACAATTCTTATTTATGAGAATTCTCAAAGAAAACATTCATGGTGGATTAAATTCCAATTAGATGATATTCATCAATTTATCCCTACCTGGTTCAAAACTTTTTTCTTCTCATGGGGGTAATGCCCTCTATTTTCCCTAGAAATGTTAAAAACATATGGATTAAGTTTCAGCAAGCCAATCCACAATTTGACAGGAATGACCGCAATAATTCAATTCTCCATTAATTATAATGTTCCCTGGATTATAAGATGGGAGTATGGATTACAGGATTTGCCAAAAGAAAAATTTGAAATCAAATTTGCCCCTACCATTTTGATCAGAAAAATATTAATAAAATGGTGGGGAAAAGAAGACTTCTTTGGAGAAGGTAAAGCCTATGATCGACAAGGGGTAATAGCTCTTGGACCTGCCTAGAGAAACTATGAAAAACATGAATCATGATACCCCAACTCAAACCACTTTACTTAAAGAACTTTTCCAACATTTGGACAAAGATACCATTACTTCTATGTTTTCAGAAGTATTTGGTGAAAAATCAAATATATCTACACAAGCATCTACCTCTTCAAAAGGAAAAGATAAAATGGAAGATGATACTACTATGGCAGAAAATGATGATCAAAATCAAGATGCACAGGATCCCTATGATGATGATGGTGATATTTTCGCATTACTTAATGCATGATTCAGAAGATGCAAGTTGGATGCCACCACCGATTGAGCTGGATGCTACTACCGACTAAAAGTCTCTTGTCATATGTGTGTATTATTGAGTTTGTAATTTTTATATTTTATTGAGTACGTGTCTTAATTGTATTGGTTTAAGTATTTCGATAGTGGATGTACTGTTTGCTTTTGGAGTCTATAAGAGTAGAGGTTTTCCTTTGTAATAGACACACCGAAAAACAACTACTCTCTTTCTGAATAAAAGGTTTAATATTTCGAAGATTTCTCTCAAGCTTTGCTTTTTCAAACTTCTGCAAGATCATGTAAGTTTTAGTTTATGTCTTATAATTATATTTATGATCCACCCTTCGATTATATTATGCCATCTGCAAATTATTTGAAAATCTTAAAAAAGAAAATTAAATTAATCAATAATCAAATTAAAGATCTTGAAGATCGTTTAAAAGATCCAGAGATCAATCCTGTTTATAAACAGTGGTTTGTTTATCCACATTTGGAAAGATCCAAGATTACCTTAAAGGCATTTGAGAAGCAGAGCTCACAGCTTGCTGCTTAAATTTGAATATTTGAAGATTAAAGATTAAATCTTTACTTGTGATTTATTTGAGATTAAATCTATATTCTCTGTGTAAGTTCTCTCTGTAAGTGGTATCAGAGCCATTGTAATTGAAGAAATTCTTCAGAAATTAATAAAAGTTATTCTTCTATTACGATCTTATTCTTTTATTCTGTAAGGAAGAATGTAGTTATACCCGGGAGAAATCCTTAAGTCGGGTTCCATAAGGCATGTAAAGCCAAAAGGTAAGGCATGGTAAAGCCTTGACAGTATCTACCATATTCTTGAATGGATAAATTAATACGATCTTTTACGAAGAATAAATCTTCAAATAGTAATACTAAGAACAGAGAATTAATTATTTCTGAAAATTTCGAGAAAAATATTCAAAACTTGAAAATACCAGCATCTTCTAATATGAAGATCTATAGATCTAATGGATTTAATTTTAAATCCAGACTATATTATTAAAACAATTGAAGAAGCGATTCCTTTAAAAGGAGGATACGACTCATTTAGTTTATTATCTCAAAAACTTGTTAATATTCACAAGCAAAATTACAAATTTATGCATTTGGGAATGATACAAGTAGGTTTAAAACCTCTTACCAGATTAGGCCTAAATACTTCAGCTTTAATTTTGGTAAGAGACCAAAGGCATAATAAATTCGAGGATTCCTTATTAGGAATAGTAGAGTCCTCATTATGTGAAGGAGCAATACATTTTAGTTGTTTTCCTAATTTTCCAATTTCTCTTTCTGATCCAAATATCATGAAAGCCCTCACCTTAAATATAAAAACTGAAGGTTTTGATATGATAGATGGAACAGAAAATGTTGTTCTATTATATAGAATTTGTTACAAGGTCATGAATTCAACGATATCTAATTTTAGAATCAATACTAATCAAATTAGTTCAAAAAGAGGAGAAACTACTCTTTTCATAACTGATATTACTAAAAGCAATATTATGATTCCTAAAACAATTAATTGGAGTCAAGTTACTTTGCCAGAAATCTGGAAAATGGAAAGTATAGCCCCTTCTCTAAAAGAAGAATCTAGAAAACTAGAAAGTATAGTTCAATATGTTGATGGAGATGTTGAAATAAAATTCTCATCTCAAAGACATCTACGAATTAAACTTCCTGAAGAAAGTAGAAATTCTACTTCTTCTATATCTGATTTTGAAAAAATTAGTATATCTGGTCTTCAAAAGACTAATGATAATGTATCTCATCCAGAATATAAAGTGGATATTCCCGAATCTAGTACTTCACGATTTCAACGAAGTTATTCTATTAATAATAGAAAATCAGATTCCCCTACTTTTTCTGATATGGGATATAATGTTATGGTTATTAATAATAACTCTATTCAAAAAAGTTTAGATAAGATTAAAAATGTTAATAAGAAAAAATGGTTTTTAAGTTGTTTAAATTCTAGACAACAAACATTATATGTTTCAAGATATTTAGAATGGATTGAAGAAACTAAATTAAATTTAGATTTTTTCAAATGGATGGAAAATTTATATTTTCCAGCAAGAAATAAAATATTTCGAAATTTTAAAGATGAGTTTTTTATAAATACTCTTGAATCAACATATAAATTATATGTTCATGAAACTGGAGAAGAATCTTTTGAGATTCATCCTCCTTTTACTACTTTACAAATTAAAAAAGGTAATAAAGAAATTTATGCTACCCCTATAAAATCAGAAATAGGGCATGGTAATTTTGACCATATTATTCAATAGAATAATTTTACCAATCTTACTTTACATTCTATAAGAAATCAGACTACTAGAATTGAAGAAATTTTATCAAAGTCTAAACCAGGAATTTCTAGTGGGGAAAGTTCAAAAACTTTGATGATAAAACCTCGTCCTAATCTTAAAAAAAAAAATTCTTTTAAGTTCTAAAAAGGATGATGATTTTATGGAAGGTCTAATAGATCGATTACAAAAAATCAATATTAAAGAAAAAGGTTCTATTTCGGTAATTAACAAATCTGAACAACTAGATAATATTTCTAGTTCGTCAGAAGATGAAATGCAGATTAATAAAATGCATAAAGTATCAATTGTAAAACCTTTTTATAAAAAGGCAACACCTGTTGATCTTCAAATTGAAGAGAAAAAAGATTATGTTCAGTTTAATGGAGAAGCTATTACTGAATGGAATATAGATGGAAAATCTGAACATCAGATTAAAACTATTATTAAACAAATGTTAATATATTCTTCTGCAGCAAAGATAAAAGGTAATAATGATAGGCAAATTGCTCAATCCATTATTACTGGTTTCACAGGCCAACTTCAAGGTTGGTGGGATTTTTATCTTTCTAAAGAAGCAAAGAATAAAATTCTAAACTCTTCTATAGTTGATCTTAATGGACGAGAAGAGTCAGATGCTGTAAATACACTTATTTATACAATTTTATCTAATTTTATTGGAGCAAATGAACTCCAATTAGATAGATCTCAAGAACAATTAATGAATCTGAGATGCCCAACATTATCTGAATTCAGATGGTATAAAGATGTTTTTATGACCAAAGTCTTAACCAGAAATGATTGCATGCAAATTTCTGAAAAGAAAAATTTATATCCGGACTTACGGTACTTTTTGCAGAAAGAGTAAAAAATAGATTAAAATCTAAATCTCCAACAAATTCTATAGATTGGAATATTCTTACTTATGGAGATTTATCTGCAGAAATAACTGCAGAAGGAATTAATCTTTGTAATGATATCAAGTTAAAAAGACCACTTGATATGCGAAAAGAAGAAAATAGAAATATTATTGGTGATTTTTGTGAGCAAATAGGCTTTCAACCAATACAATATCCTAAAAGGGATAAGAAAAAGAAACGATTTCCTTTTAAAAGAAAGAAACATTACTTAAAAGATAAAGAAAAATCTAAAAGATATTCTAAGAAAAGGTTTAAAAAACCTATAAAAAATGATTCTAAAGTTCCAGTATGCTGGAAATGTTGAAAAATTGGACATAAAGCTAATAAGTGTTATGTCAAGAAAAAGATTAATAATCTCAATATAAACAATGATTTAAAAGAATCATTGATAAACATTCTTCTAAATAAAGAAGAAGATTCAAAACAAAAAGATTTCTATATTAATATTATTGATGAATTATCAGAATATTCTAATAGCAGTTCAGATAATGATTCTGATAATGAAATAACAGAAAATAAAATATGTGATCCAAATTGTGATTGTGACACCTGTCTCATAAATTTTATGGGATTAGAAATAAATGTTATATCAAATGAAGAAACTTTCATTTTAGATCTCATAGATCAAATTAACGATCCTATAGAAAAAAGAAAAGCTATAGAACATTATTTAAATATGGCAAATCATAAGCCTCCTAAACTTGTACAAAATACAGTACAAGAACATGAATTATATTCTTACAATAAAATATTAGAAAAGGCTAAACAAAAAGAAAGAGAGCCTACTATTTCTGAATTAAAAGGAGAAATAGATCAGATAAAATCTGAAATAAAATATTTAAAAGAAAGAGTAAATACTCTTAGTATCAATAATAACACTTGGGAAAAAGATTCGACTTCTGATGAAGAAGAAGAAAATATTTTACCAAAAAATGATAATGATCATGAAATAAATCAAATGGTATGGATCAATAAAATTGATCAGATTATTTCCCAAAAATGGTACTCAAAAGTAACATTAATTATTAATAAAAAATTTAAAATTACTATTGAAGCATTATTAGATACGGGAGCTGATGTAAATTGTATCAGTGAAGGAATTGTTCTTTCCAAATATTATAAAAAGACTACTCAATTTATAACAGCTGCTAATAAGCAACCTCTTATAGTTAATTACAAATTGTCTGATGTGGCAATATGTAATTCTGGAGTTTGTTTAAATACAACTTTTATTCTCATTAAAAATATATCTACTCCTGTGATTTTAGGAACTCCATTTTTCCAAATGTTGTTTCCTATTAATAAAATTAATGAAAAGGGTTTATATACCAACATTAAAGATAATGATTTATTTTTTCCATTCAAAACAATACCAGTTTTAAAATCTATTAATATTTTACAAAAAATAGTGTGTAATAAAGAAAATTTTATTACTTCATTAAAAGATGAAATTCATTTTAAAAATATTAAAGAAAAATTAAATTTTGAAAAAATTCAAGAAAAAATAAAAATTATTTCTGAAAATATATCCAAAGAGATATGTGCTGATGTTCCTAATGCCTTTTGGAATAGGAAAAAACATCAGGTCAGTCTTCCTTATACACATGATTTTAATGAGGATAAAATTCCTACAAAAGCAAGGCCTATAGCTATGGGGCCTAGACTTTTAAATTATTGCAAAGAAGAAATTGATAGTCTTCTTAAAAAAGAGTTAATCAGACCAAGTAATAGTCCTTGGAGTTGTCCAGCTTTCTATGTTGAAAATGCAGCCGAAATTGAAAGAGGAGCTCCAAGACTTGTTATCAATTATAAACCGCTTAATAAAGCATTAAAATGGATAAAGCATCCATTACCAAATAAAAGAGATTTACTAAATAGATTATTTAAAGGAAAAGTTTTCTCTTCTTTTGATTTAAAATCGGGATTTTATCAAATTCTTCTAAAAGAAGAAGATAAATATAAAACAGCTTTTACTGTACCATTTGGCCATTACGAATGGAATGTAATGCCATTTGGATTAAAAAATGCTTCAATGGAATTCCAAAATATAATGAATGAAATTTATAATTCATATATAGACTATATTATTGTCTATATAGATGATGTCCTTATATATTCTGATAATATTGATCAGCATTTTAAACATTTAAATATATTTATTCAAGTTACTAAAAGAGCTGGTTTGGCAGTAAATCAGAAAAAAGTAAAACTTTTTCAAACTAAGATAAAATTCTTAGGACATTATATTGAAAATGGAATAATAATTCCTATTGAAAGAGCAATTGTTTTTGCTGATAAATTTCCTGATAAAATCACTGATGTAAATCAATTACAAAGATTTCTTGGAAGTCTTAATTATATAGGAGATTTTTATAAAGATCTCGCTCAAGATTGTAAATTATTATTTCAAAGGTTGAAGAAAAATCCTCAACCATGGACTGATAGTCATACTTTAGCAATACAAAAAATAAAAGAAAGAGTTAAAGAACTCCCTTGTTTATCTATTGCTAATCCAGAAGCATTCAAAATAGTTGAAACAGACGCCTCTGATATTGGATATGGAGGAATACTTAAACAAAAATTAGATAATACATCTAAAGAAATTCTTGTAAGATATACTTCTGGAACTTGGAATAATACTCAAAAGAATTATTCTACAATAAAGAAAGAAATTCTTTCAATGGTTAAATGTATTACAAAATTTGAAAGTGATCTTTTAAATAAGAAATTTTTATTAAGAGTTGATTGCAAATCTGCTAAAGATATCCTTTTAAAAGATGTTAAAGTAATAGCATCTAAACAAATATTTGCTAGATGGCAAGCTATATTAGCATGTTTTGATTTTGATATTGAACATATCTCTGGAAAATCTAATTCTTTACCAGATTTTTTAACTAGAGAATGTTTGCAGGGAGCAACCTTGGAAAACGGTTCTAAAGAGACCAGCAACAGGAAAAAAGCCTATGAATAAGCCACCTTTTAAAAGAGGTGCTAATGTTCAGCAGCCTAATATGGCTACTACAGATGAAGAGAAATTTGATCCCATTAAAGAATTCGCAGATGATCCAACTGCATATGACATTCATTATTATAATAATGCTATATTTGCCTTAAAGGGATCAAAAGAGGAATTAAAATATCCTTATCTAATTTCAGGATGTCTTCATTGCTGTCCTGTTGACAAAGATCTAAAAGGTCTATCTCCAATTCATATAGCTCAAAGCTATTTAATTAAAGATTTACAACCCATATTGGGAAGAAAAACTCGTGATTATTTTGAAACTATTCTAATCGAAACTGGCTCAGTTGAAATCCAACATATGGATCGCAATCGCGATTTTGCATTCTCTAAAATGATTATAAAGAAAATTATCCCAGCGGCTAATTGGGGTTTACCTCTCGGACAAGCCAGACAATTAAACACTTTTCAGGCAATGCCAAATATGTTTAATTATCATGATTATATCATGGCATGGGATACAATTCTTATTTATGAGAATTCTCAAAGAAAACATTCATGGTGGATTAAATTCCAATTGACAGTATCTACCATATTCTTGAATGGATAAATTAATACGATCTTTTACGAAGAATAAATCTTCAAATAGTAATACTAAGAACAGAGAATTAATTATTTCTGAAAATTTCGAGAAAAATATTCAAAACAGGAAAATACCAGCATCTTCTAATATGAAGATCTATAGATCTAATGGATTTAATTTTAAATCCGACTATATTATTAAAACAATTGAAGAAGCGATTTCTTTAAAAGGAGGATACGACTCATTTAGTTTATTATCTCAAAAACTTGTTAATATTCACAAGCAAAATTACAAATTTATGCATTTGGGAATGATACAAGTAGGTTTAAAACCTCTTACCAGATTAGGCCTAAATACTTCAGCTTTAATTTTGGTAAGAGACCAAAGGCATAATAAATTCGAGGATTCCTTATTAGGAATAGTAGAGTCCTCATTATGTGAAGGAGCAATACATTTTAGTTGTTTTCCTAATTTTCCAATTTCTCTTTCTGATCCAAATATCATGAAAGCCCTCACCTTAAATATAAAAACTGAAGGTTTTGATATGATAGATGGAACAGAAAATGTTGTTCTATTATATAGAATTTGTTACAAGGTCATGAATTCAACGATATCTAATTTTAGAATCAATACTAATCAAATTAGTTCAAAAAGAGGAGAAACTACTCTTTTCATAACTGATATTACTAAAAGCAATATTATGATTCCTAAAACAATTAATTGGAGTCAAGTTACTTTGCCAGAAATCTGGAAAATGGAAAGTATAGCCCCTTCTCTAAAAGAAGAATCTAGAAAACTAGAAAGTATAGTTCAATATGTTGATGGAGATGTTGAAATAAAATTCTCATCTCAAAGACATCTACGAATTAAACTTCCTAAAGAAAGTAGAAATTCTACTTCTTCTATATCTGATTTTGAAAAAATTAGTATATCTGGTCTTCAAAAGACTAATAATAATGTATCTCATCCAGAATATAAAGTGGATATTCCCGAATCTAGTGTTTCACGATTTCAACGAAGTTATTCTGTTAATAATAGAAAATCAGATTCCCCTACTTTTTCTGATATGAGATATAATGTTATGGTTATTAATAATAACTCTATTCAAAAAAGTTTAGATAAGATTAAAAATGTTAATAAGAAAAAATGGTTTTTAAGTTGTTTAAATTCTAGACAACAAACATTATATGTTTCAAGATATTTAGAATGGATTGAAGAAACTAATTAAATTTAGATTTTTTCAAATGGATGGAAAATTTATATTTTCCAGCAAGAAATAAAATATTTCCAAATTTTACAGATGAGTTTTTTATAAATACTCTTGAATCAACATATAAATTATATGTTCATGAAACTGGAGAAGAATCTTTTGAGATTCATCCTCCTTTTACTACTTTACAAATTAAAAAAGGTAATAAAGAAATTTATGCTACCTCTATAAAATCAGAAATAGGGCATGGTAATTTTGACCATATTATTCAACAGAATAATTTTACCAATCTTACTTTACATTCTATAAGAAATCAGACTACTAGAATTGAAGAAATTTTATCAAAGTCTAAACCAAGAATTTCTAGTGGGGAAAGTTCAAAAACTTTGATGATAAAACCTCCTCCTAATCTTAAAAAAGAAAATTTTCTTTAAGTTCTAAAAAGGATGATGATTTTATGGAAGGTCTAATAGATCGATTACAAAAAATCAATATTAAAGAAAAAGGTTCTATTTCGGTAATTAACAAATCTGAACAACTAGATAATATTTCTAGTTCGTCAGAAGATGAAATGCAGATTAATAAAATGCATAAAGTATCAATTGTAAAACCTTTTTATAAAAAGACAACACCTGTTGATCTTCAAATTGAAGAGAAAAAAGATTATGTTCAGTTTAATGGAGAAGCTATTACTGAATGGAATATAGATGGAAAATCTGAATATCAGATTAAAACTATTATTAAACAAATGTTAATATATTCTTCTGCAGCAAAGATAAAAGGTAATAATGATAGGCAAATTGCTCAAGCCATTATTCCTGGTTTCACAGGCCAACTTCAAGGTTGGTGGGATTTTTATCTTTCTAAAGAAGCAAAGAATAAAATTCTAAACTCTTCTATAGTTGATCTTAATGGACGAGAAGAGTCAGATGCTGTAAATACACTTATTTATACAATTTTATCTAATTTTATTGGAGCAAATGAACTCCAATTAGATAGATCTCAAGAACAATTAATGAATCTGAGATGCCCAACATTATCTGAATTCAGATGGTATAAAGATGTTTTTATGACCAAAGTCTTAACCAGAAATGATTGCAATGCAAATTTCTGGAAAGAAAAATTTATATCCGGACTTCCGGTACTGTAGTATCCCGATGCCTAATTTGAGTTAATTATTGGATTAATTATATTTCGGTGGGATCGGAAGGACCAAACAGATTTCGGATCGTCCGAAGCGGGTTCGGATCGTCCGAAGAGGGTTCGAATCGTCCGAAGACAGGTGGCTGGACACGTGGAAGACATGCAGAGTTCGGATCGTCCGATCAGGGTTCGGATCGTCCGAAGACAGGTGTCTGGACACGTGGAAGACATGCAGGGTTCGGATCGTCCGATAAGGGTTCGGAAGGTCCGAAGTGTACAGTGGATCGGATCGTCCGAAGTGGATCGGATCGTCCGATCGTTGTCTATAAATAGAGGCGCGAGGCTTCATTTGTTACTCGTCAATTCCGAGTGTTCCAGAGCGTTTTAGTCATTTCTGATGGGTTTCTAGTCTTTTCCCGAGGTTTAGGCACTAGCGGGGAGCTACTGGTTTTGTAGCGGAGCTGTGCTCTAGTTGGGAGCTAGCGGCATCAGTGGGCTGACTACGGACGCAGACTTGATTCTAGGACTGATTGCTAGGATCTACTGGTTTGAGGTACGAAAGTACTATCCGAGATAGCAGGATTGAGTATGCTTTACTATGTGTTGCATGTTTATATGTTGCATTATTATCTGTCATATGATGCATGGTTTATTATGCGGCATTTGCATAATCATGTTGAGCCTGACTATTTTTGAGATAGCCTGTTGAGAGGGTGCTCAGCCCTCGTTTGTTGTGGATGGTTGGACCCCGTTGGCCGACGGTGGTCAGGTCACCGGTATATCCACAGGTTTATTTTGGTATGGGAGCCACCTCCTGGTGCGACGGCGCAGAGTGCTACATACCTTGACGTCATTTACCTGAGCAGTATTTCGATATACCCAGATCCTGGTATCCAGTACATTTTGCATACATGCATGTCATAGTCTTGTATACTCATGCTTTCGGTGCTGAGCGTTTTATGCTCACGTCCTCGGTTTATCTCTGTTTTGGACACCCTATTCGATGGGGCAGGTCTCAGGTTGGACGGTCCAGGAGGGAGTGGACAGGGAGCTGGCAGAGGTTGACCTGTAGTTGTTGGTATTTGTTCTTGGTATTTAGTTCGATCTGGTTGTTTAAGTATTTTGTACTTACAGGTTCGATTGGGTTGTATTACTGTTTTTCCGCTGTTTACCTGATTCAGTTTTAAATGTTAATTTTGCATGCTTAAGTTCTGATTAGTAGGTGATTCTGGAACGGGTCACTACATTTATGGTATCAGAGCATGCATTAAGATTTTGGGATTTAGAACTGTTCTTTTGGGTTTAATCTCTGGTAACTTTTGTAGCTAAGAGATGTCTGGTTTTGACGACGATGCTAGTAGTCATGGCAGCGTTGGACGCTGGGGAGACCGCGACGATCGGGAGCGTCGTCGAGAGCATCGAGAACGTCGTCAACACCGTCGTGATGAGCCTCGGAGTTTTAGTATGCATCGGTTCTTCTTGCAGATGGGGCCAAAACCTCTTTCAGGCGGTGAGACCCCGGATGTTGCGGAGAACTGGCTTGAGAGGATGGAGAGCTGCTTCAAGACTTTTCAGTGCTCGGCGGAGCAGCAGATTGATACCCTTGATTTCTTGCTGGAGGGTGGTGCGCGCAAGTGGTGGAGGTCTACCTCTGCACCGATAGTTCAGCGACAGGGTCGAGTTCTTTGGGCCGATTTCCGAGCCGCTTTCATGCTGCTTTACTTTCCGCCAGCTCTTCTGCAGACCAAGACGATTGAGTTGATCAATCTGAAGCAGGGAAGTTTGTCTGTGGATGAGTATCAGCAGAAGTTCTTTGAGTTGCTTCCGTATGTTCCGCATGTCAGTGACAATGCTAGTGCCAAGTATAACCATTTTCTTCAGGGCCTCAATCAGGAGATTTATGATCGGGTTGTTGTCTGCGATGATCCGACATCGTATGAGGGCCTTGTGAATCGTTGTCGCCAGGCTGAGGGCAGTTTGCTTAGAGGTCGAGCCATGCAGTCTGCTCGTCCTACTAGTTCTTTGGGTCCCCGCGCCCAAGCATTCAAGAAGGCTGGATCTACTTCTTCTTCCTCTGGATCTGGAAGAATTTACCATTTTGGGAAGAAGAAGGGCCCGTGTCAGCATTGCGGGAAGGATCATCCGACGGAGCGTTGTCGCAAGGTTGCGGGTGCTTGTTACAAGTGCGGTGAGATGGGCCACATGAAGAGAGATTGTCCACAGACGGGCGGAGGATCAGGATCTGGTTCTCAGGCTTCAATTCATCAGAGGCCACAGCAGGGACAGTCTACTCAGGGTTCTAACCTCCGACCGCGTACTCAAGGGCAGGTCTTTGCTCTTAACCAGGATCAGGCGGCTGAGGAGAACGAGAGAGTTATCGCAGGTGTGTTTTTATTATGTGGATTACCTGCTTACGTTCTCATTGACACTGGTGCATCTCATTCATTCATATCTGCGAGATTTGCTAAGCGTCATAAGTTACCTTTCACTTCTTTGGACGTTATGGTATCTGTTTCCACGCCGATGGGTCATTCGGTGCTAGCTAAACGTCTAGTTTTGGGTTGTCCTCTAGAGTTTGAGGGTAATGTTTTAACTGCTAATTTGATGATTCTTGTGATGGAGGATTTTGATTGCATTCTGGGAATAGATGTGCTGACTGTGTTTAGAGCTACTGTGGACTGTTATCAGAAGTTTGTGCAGTTTCGTCCAGTTGAGGGCGACAGTTGGTTTTTCTATGGAGAGGGAGCGCGACCCCGATGCCTGTGGTTTCTGCTCTGAAAGCCTGTCGTGCTTTAGAGTCGGGCGGGGAAGGCTACCTTATCTATGCTATTGATTCGTCCGCAGATAGTGTCGGTATCAGTGACATTCCAGTGGTTTGCGATTTTCCGGATGTTTTTCCCGAGGAGATTCCTGGTTTTCCTCCCGTTCGGGAAGTGGATTTCGGCATTGATTTAGTGCCAGGCACGACACCAATCTCTAGAGCTCCTTATCGTTTAGCTCCATCGGAGATGCAAGAATTGAAACAGCAGTTGCAGGATCTTCTTGACAAGGGGTATATTCGACCCAGTGTGTCCCCGTGGGGAGCACCAGTTCTTTTTGTCAAAAAGAAGGATGGTTCTATGCGGCTCTGCATAGATTATCGGCAGTTGAATCGTGCGACGATAAAGAATAAGTATCCGTTGCCACTGATTGATGATTTATTTGATCAACTGCAAGGTACCTCTGTGTATTCCAAGATTGATTTAAGGTCTGGTTATCATCAGCTTCGGGTTCATCAGGGAGATATATCGAAGACTGCATTCAGGACCCGGTATGGGCATTATGAGTTTCTGGTTATGCCTTTTGGGGTGACGAATGCACCAGCAGTTTTTATGGATCTGATGAATCGGGTTTTTCGGGAATTCTTGGTTAAGTTTGTTGTGGTGTTTATAGATGATATCTTAATCTATTCGCATGATCAGCAAGAACACGCACAACACTTAAGGATTATTTTACAGACACTTCGCGAGAATCAGCTTTATGCGAAGTTGAGTAAATGTGAGTTTTGGATTGACAGAGTTGTATTCCTTGGTCATGTCATTTCTAGCAAGGGAGTTTCAGTTGACCCAAGTAAGGTGGAAGCGGTATTGAACTGGTCGCGTCCGACGACAGTAGCCGAGATCCGCAGTTTTCTGGGATTGGCTGGGTATTATCGCCGTTTCATTGTCAACTTCTCTCAGATTGCTAAGCCACTCACTCAGCTCACTCGGAAAGATGTTTCATTTGAGTGGACATCAGAGTGCGAAGAGAGTTTCTTGGAACTTCGCAGACGTTTGACATCTGCGCCTGTTTTGGCTTTACCGTCTGGATCTGGTGGTTTCAGTGTTTACACCGATGCCTCTTTACAGGGACTAGGGTGTGTTCTGATGCAGAATGAGCATGTGATTGCTTATGCGTCGAGACAGTTAAAGCCTCATGAGGAAAACTATCCTGTTCATGATCTGGAATTAGCAGCGATCGTTTTTGCTTTGAAAATCTGGCGCCATTATCTGTATGGTGAGCGATTTGAGATTTTCACCGATTATAAGAGTTTGAAGTATCTGTTCACTCAGGCTGAGTTGAACATGCGTCAGCGTCGTTGGATGGATGTACTCAAAGATTACGATTGTGAGATCAAGTATCATCCAGGATCTGCGAATCTCACGGCCGATGCTCTTAGTCGCAAGGTGAGGTTATCTGCTCTTCAGACTTGTGCTGTATCTGGAATTATTCAGGATTTCTGTTCGATGGGATTCAATTGTAAGCATCGGAAGGGAACAGAGAGTATCCGTATAGCTACTATTTTGTCCGAGCCAGTTTTGTATTCTCGGATTAGAGATGCTCAGATGTCTGATTCTAAGATTCAGAAATTAGCTCGGTTGGCTGATGGAGATAATACTTCTGGTTTCCACTATCAGTCCGAGGGTCTTTTGTGCTTATCTGGTCGTGTTGTTGTACCGGAAGATGACACTTTGAGGGAGGAGATTTTGTCCCAGGCTCATCGTAGCAAGTTGAGTGTTCATCCAGGGAGCAACAAGATGTATAAGGATTTGAGGACTCGATTTTGGTGGAAAGGTATGAAACGTAATGTTTATCAGTATGTCTCCAAGTGCCTTGTCTGTCAGCAGGTGAAGGCTGAGTATCGACGACCTGGAGGTTTGTTGCAGAATCTTCCTATTCCGGAGTGGAAGTGGGAGCATATCACGATGGACTTCGTGACTCACTTGCCTATGTCTGTGGGGAATAGAGATGCTATCTGGGTGGTAGTGGATCGGCTTACTAAGTCTGCCCATTTTCTTCCGTATAACAGAGATTTCACTTTCGATCGGATGGCACGGTTGTACATTCAGGAGATTGTACGGTTTCATGGTGTGCCCGTGAGTATCGTTAGTGACAGAGATCCTCGATTTACATCTAGATTTTGGGGCAGCTTTCAGCAAGCTTTGGGCACTACCTTGAGTTTGAGTACTGCATATCACCCAGAGACTGACGGTCAGTCAGAGAGGACTATTCGTACTCTTGAGGATATGTTGAGATCTTGTGTGATGGATTTCGGGCCAGCTTGGAAGGATCATCTGCCGCTGATAGAGTTTGCATACAACAACAGTTTTCATAGGAGTATTGGTATGTCTCCGTTTGAAGCATTGTATGGTCGACGTTGTCGTACTCCTCTGTTCTGGGAAGAAGTCGGAGAACGACAGGTCGAGGGTCCAGAATTGATTCAGCAGGCCATGGACAAAGTTCTTGTGATCAAACAGCGGATTAAGACTGCTCAGGATCGACAAGCGAGTTATGCGAACTCCAAGCGCAGACCTCTTCATTTTGATGCATGCGAGAAAGTGTTTCTCAAGGTATCACCTTTTCGGAGGATTCTGAGATTTGGACTCAAGGGTAAGCTATCTCCGAGATTCATTGGTCCTTTTGAGATCTTAGAATGTGTGGGAGATTTGGCCTACAGATTAGCTTTGCCACCGTATCTGTCTAGTGTTCACAATGTGTTTCATGTGTCCTTGTTGAGACGATACGTAGCGGATGAGTCTCATGTTTTGCATCCGACAGAAGTTCAGCTGAATCCGGATTTGTCTTTTGTGGAAAGACCGGTTTCGATCTTAGACCGGAAGGATAAGGTACTGCGGAATAAGACTATTCCTCTTGTCTTAGTGCAGTGGCAGCGCCGAGGTACTGAAGAAGCTACTTGGGAACTAGAGAGTCGCATGCGGTCAGAGCATCCAGAGTTGTTCTAGTTGTAGTATTTTCAGTAATGATTGTAATTTCAGTTGTACTTTCAGTTGTAATTCATTCTTAAGTTGAATGTATTGTTGTTCAGAATTGTCATTCTTCAGACTCGATTTCGCGGACGAAATCCTTTTTAGGGGGGGAGAATGTAGTATCCCGATGCCTAATTTGAGTTAATTATTGGATTAATTATATTTCGGTGGGATCGGAAGGACCGAACAGAGTTCGGATCGTCCGAAGCGGGTTCGGATCGTCCGAAGAGGGTTCGAATCGTCCGAAGACAGGTGGCTGGACACGTGGAAGACATGCAGAGTTCGGATCGTCCGATCAGGGTTCGGATCGTCCGAAGACAGGTGTCTGGACACGTGGAAGACATGCAGGGTTCGGATCGTCCGATAAGGGTTCGGAAGGTCCGAAGTGTACAGTGGATCGGATCGTCCGAAGTGGATCGGATCGTCCGATCGTTGTCTATAAATAGAGGCGCGAGGCTTCATTTGTTACTCGCCAATTCCGAGTGTTCCAGAGCGTTTTAGTCATTTCTGATGGGTTTCTAGTCTTTTCCCGAGGTTTAGGCACTAGCGGGGAGCTACTGGTTTTGTAGCGGAGCTGTGCTCTAGTTGGGAGCTAGCGGCATCAGTGGGCTGACTACGGACGCAGACTTGATTCTAGGACTGATTGCTAGGATCTACTGGTTTGAGGTACGAAAGTACTATCCGAGATAGCAGGATTGAGTATGCTTTACTATGTGTTGCATGTTTATATGTTACATTATTATCTGTCATATGATGCATGGTTTATTATGCGGCATTTGCATAATCATGTTGAGCCTGACTATTTTTGAGATAGCCTGTTGAGAGGGTGCTCAGCCCTCGTTTGTTGTGGATGGTTGGACCCCGTTGGCCGACGGTGGTCAGGTCACCGGTATATCCACAGGTTTATTTTGGTATGGGAGCCACCTCCTGGTGCGACGGCACAGAGTGCTACATACCTTGACGTCATTTACCTGAGCAGTATTTCGATATACCCAGATCCTGGTATCCAGTACATTTTGCATACATGCATGTCATAGTCTTGTATACTCATGCTTTCGGTGCTGAGCGTTTTATGCTCACGTCCTCGGTTTATCTCTGTTTTGGACACCCTATTCGATGGGGCAGGTCTCAGGTTGGACGGTCCAGGAGGGAGTGGACAGGGAGCTGGCAGAGGTTGACCTGTAGTTGTTGGTATTTGTTCTTGGTATTTAGTTCGATCTGGTTGTTTAAGTATTTTGTACTTACAGGTTCGATTGGGTTGTATTACTGTTTTTCCGCTGTTTACCTGATTCAGTTTTAAATGTTAATTTTGCATGCTTAAGTTCTGATTAGTAGGTGATTCTGGAACGGGTCACTACAGGTACTTTTTGCAGAAAGAGTAAAAAATAGATTAAAATCTAAATCTCCAACAAATTCTATAGATTGGAATATTCTTACTTATGGAGATTTATCTGCAGAAATAACTGCAGAAGGAATTAATCTTTGTAATGATATCAAGTTAAAAAGACAACTTGATATGCAAAAAGAAGAAAATAGAAATATTATTGGTGATTTTTGTGAGCAAATAGGCTTTCAACCAATACAATATCCTAAAGGGGATAAGAAAAAGAAACGATTTCCTTTTAAAAGAAAGAAACATTACTTAAAAGATAAAGAAAAATCTAAAAGATATTCTAAGAAAAGGTTTAAAAAACCTATAAAAAATGATTCTAAAGTTCCAGTATGCTGGAAATGTGGAAAAATTGGACATAAAGCTAATAAGTGTTATGTCAAGAAAAAGATTAATAATCTCAATATAAACAATGATTTAAAAGAATCATTGATAAACATTCTTCTAAATAAAGAAGAAGATTCAAAACAAAAAGATTTCTATATTAATATTATTGATGAATTATCAGAATATTCTAATAGCAATTCAGATAATGATTCTGATAATGAAATAACAGAAAATAAAATATGTGATCCAAATTGTGATTGTGACACCTGTCTCATAAATTTTATGGGATTAGAAATAAATGTTATATCAAATGAAGAAACT